>NC_135877.1:22245899-22248399 GCF_031162955.1 Sander vitreus | reverse complement strand
CTTCAGGACACAAACACCCGTTTCCTGCGTGAAAGTCTTGTGTTTTCTCCTTAACTTCTTCAGGACATGAACACCTGTTTCCTGGTGAAAGTCTTGTGTTTTCTCCTTAACTTCTTCAGGACACAAACACCCGTTTCCTGGTGAAAGTCTTGTGTTTTCTCCTTAACTTCTTCCAGGACATGAACTCTGCCCCCTGGCTTGAAAGTCCTGTGTTTTAGGAGCCAAAACATCCCCCTCGACCTCCTCCCTACGAGGATCTTCACACTCTGACCCCCAATTTCCACCGGCTGCAGAACGTCTGCGGAGTCAATAGGTTTCCATCAAAGTCAGTGGCCCTCATTTATCAACCTAACGTAGAAACCAGCGCAGATATGAGTGCAGAAAATCCTCTTACGACAGGCTTCACGTGTGATTCATGAAACGTTCGTATCACACCAATCAGAGCGTAAGAATGGTCGTACGCAGGTTCATTTGCACTAACGTGTGTAGATTTGGCAGTTATTAAAGGCTGTAGAAAGAATGTGGAATGGAAAGAGATCAACAGTGTTGCTGTGGTAAATCAGACTCCAGCTGAAGTTTAATGTATACATCCTTGACATATGTATGCTATAGTCCTAGTAATATACAGGCTTATATTGCAATATCTTTTTTGGGGGCATTTTTAGGCCTTTATTCAACAGGACAGCTGAAGACATGAAAGGGGAGAGAATGACATGCAGCAAAGGGCTGTGGTGTCGAGGAGTACACCTCTACATATGGGCGTCTGCTCTACCAACTGAGCTATCCGGGCGCCCCATATTGCAATCTCTGAGGCCTACATGTAGGTGTACTTATATTTAAATAAACACACAGTAGCAGAGTTTATGCAGTGTCTTTTATTTTACTGAATGTTTCTTTTCATCGGTCCGATCGAGCCAGACAACTGTGAGCTGTGAGTGAGAGCGTGTGTCCTCCGCCACCCCCACCCTGACAGCAGAGGTGCTGGAAAAATAAGCCGAAATATATCGCTCAATGGCAGAAATAAACTGTTCACTTGTGGCCATTAACGACACTTTAAAAGAGAAGCGAAAACCTGAAGAATAAATAAAAATGTTGTGCATTGTCATGTTTCCTGTATTGAGTGGCTATCATTGCCAAACATAACACTATACCTTTTAATAGCGAGGAATTATAGCCTGTCTCATTCATATAGCCCCAGTTGGGGCTGTGCTGGACTCTCTCTGGGCATCGGGTCATCTGGCTCCAGAACCCCACAGGCTAAAACAATGTTGCTGACTTTTTCTGGCACGTATAGTAGGGTCCCCCCCGCTGATGCAAGCCAGAGCCATCTGCCCTTAATCAATCCGATGGAGTGCTCCACCGTGGCCCGTGCGCGTACATGTGCACTGTTACCGGCGTACAGAGGACCTCTAAAAGAGCCAGATCTGCCATTGCTGATAAGACTTCTCCTGTTAAACTGCATCGCAAGTCCACACTGACTCAGACCAGGCAATAGATTTCATCGCAGCCTACGCTCACGTTCAAATTGATAAATGCCTTGCTTTGCGTAGGAATCGGCGTACGCCCGTCCTACGCCTGTTTTAGGTCGTACGCACGTTTCATAAATGAGGGCCAGTGTGTGTATTTTCACTGACTGCAGAACGTCTGCGTCCTGACTCTGGCACAGCTCTGGCGGTCCGCAGCCCTCCGGAGCTGATACGCAGAGCTTCTATTTTTGACGGACGCCAGAGAGCTCAGGGCAGATCGTGCGGGACAGGAAGTCGAGCAGAAAAGCGAAATAAAACATCCGGTTAATTTTCAAAATAATAAACACAGTGCTCATGGCGGATCATATTTCCCTGCACTACACCTTGAAAACACAGCTCAGAGTAGTTTCCCCTCTACTCCTCTGGATGGAAACAGACTGGTGTTGGTTTTGTGGTTCTATTCTACGTGAACTCGCGAGATCTCGCGGGTCCTCGTGACTACAGCTGTCCGTCACGGCCGCAGCAACAACAAATCCAGACCTGGTGGGTATTTACGGACGGCGGAGCACGGAGCCGACACCAGACATCCCTCAGTTATTTAGCAGCAGTCAATGTGCTGCTGTCAGTAATAAATACGTGGACTACAAACGATTACAGAGCTTTATATTTCATAGCTATATGTACGAATGGGTCATGAGAACAGCCTGACAAACCAGTGGTGGAGGATTTATTCGTTATTTTGAAATAGTTGCAGTCACTGCTTCAACTCAACAAGAAATATTTTGTAATAGTGATGTCCTTCCTCTGTATTTTCCTTAACATTTGTTATAAATTAAATTAGTTAATTGGATTATTTAAAGCATGGAAAGCAATGCTGTGTGTCCTCATGAAACCACCGAGAGGTAACAATAATGAAAAGGTAGTGGTCCTTAAATCGTGCCTTGAGGGACCCCACAAGTTATTATAATAGCTTTTTTTAAGATTATTTTTGGGCATTTTAGGCCTTTTTTTAATAGGACATTTGAATACATTAA
>NC_135877.1:22235899-22238399 GCF_031162955.1 Sander vitreus | reverse complement strand
GCGGAGGTAGACTCTCAGTACAAAGGGGGTGGAGCTAGACTCTCAGTACAAAGGGGGCGGAGCTAGACTCTCAGTACAGTGGGGGGCGGAGCTAGACTCTCAGTACAGTGGGGGGCGGAGGTAGACTCTCAGTACAAAGGGGGTGGAGCTAGACTCTCAGTACAGTGGGGGGCGGAGGTAGACTCTCAGTACAGTGGGGGGCGGAGCTAGACTCTCAGTACAAAGGGGGGTGGAGCTAGACTGTCAGTACAGTGGGGGCGGAGCTAGACTCTCAGTACAGTGGGGGGTGGAGCTAGACTCTCAGTACAGTGGGGGGCGGAGGTAGACTCTCAGTACAAAGGGGGGTGGAGCTAGACTCTCAGTACAGGGGGGGCGGAGCTAGACTCTCAGTACAAAGGGGGTGGAGCTAGACTGTCAGTACAGTGGGGGCGGAGCTAGACTCTCAGTACAGTGGGGGTGGAGCTAGACTCTCAGTACAGTGGGGGCGGACAACATTAAATTAAACACATTTTTTTGACACGTTTGTATTGACTGAACTAAGAAAACAGTTTGCCAGTCAAGTCAAACTGTTTCAGCACCACGGACAGCGACAGCTGATGGACAGTGATGGTGCTGAACAGGCCAAGGGAGCTCAATCAGTGATCACTATATAACTGACATGGCACTATTATATATATGTTTGATAAGAAGAGCTGGATCATCATAACGTGAGATCATATGCAGTCATTAGCTTCTGTCAGCTAATAATCTGCAATGTGTCACTTGGCGAGGGCCCCGTTCTCGTCAAGTGACGCAAGATCAGCGGCGTTTGAGGGGCCTCTTATTGGCACGGGGCCCTGGGGCGGCTGCACCCACGCACCCACGCACCCACGCACCCACGCTATCTCCGCTACTGGCCTGGCGCTAATCTGGATGCCCAAACTTCATGAAGTTGGTTGCTCATGTTAAAATGGCAAGCTGAAACTGTTGGTGAATTATGTTTTCAGTCAATATGCAATGTTTTTTGAATCTGCTTTAGGTGTGTCTCTGTGAAATATTGGTGTTTTACGGGACAGTTGAGATGTTTGTTCAGTGTGTTAGTAGTCTCATTGCCAGACCTTCCTCCACAGCGCTGCGGAGGAGGGTCTGTCTAGTCCACACAGCATTCTGGGATGAGAGAGAAACATGCTCTGGTTTATTGGCATTTCTTTAAACCAATCACAATCATCGTGGGCGGGGCTAAGCTCCGGACTGAGCTACGGTGCCTCTGCTAAATAGTCTCAGGAAGGAACTGGTTTTGGTGGAACGTGTACGTTCAAGAGCTGCTTTAGTCGTGCAACAGAAAACTCCGATTGGACAGATAGTCTATCTATCAAACGCTACATTACATCACTTCCAGCAAACTTCACCGAGAACAATCAGGACAAAACGGCATCACCCAAATGTTTTCATTTTATATTCTCTGGTCCAGCTCAGCTAAAAAAAAGAGCAGAGATAACGGCTTCAGTTCCCCTTCTCTGGCGTTCCCCCCCTCTCATTCCCCCTGCTCTGGTGTTCCCCCCTCTCATTCCCCCTGCTCTGGTGTTCCCCCTCTCATTCCCCCTGCTCTGGTGTTCCCCCCTCTCATTCCCCCTGCTCTGGTGTTACCCCCCTCTCATTCCCCCTGCTCTGGTGTTCCCCCCTCTCATTCCCCCTGCTCTGGTGTTTCCCCCTCTCATTCCCCCTGCTCTGGTGTTTCCCCCTCTCATTCCCCCCTGCTCTGGTGTTTCCCTCTCATTCCCCCTGCTCTGGTGTTTCCCCTCTCATTCCCCCTGCTCTGGTGTTTCCCCCCTCTCATTCCCCCTGCTCTGGTGTTCCCCCTCTCATTCCCCCTGCTCTGTCGTTTCCCCCTCTCATTCCCCCTGCTCTGTCGTTTCCCCCTCTCATTCCCCCTGCTCTGTCGTTTCCCCCTCTCATTCCCCCTGCTCTGTCGTTTCCCCTCTCTCATGATGAGATATTTAGGTTTGGGCGTGTTAGTTTAAACAGAGAGTAGTTCTTCTACCGGAGATAAAAAGACTTGGTGCATGGAGATTTTTACCGACTTCTTTTACCGCTGTTGATGAGAGAGCGGCCGTTGGCCAGAAAAAGCTGAGTACAGCAGCTTCATGCGGGGCCGCTCTAAGCTGAGCCTAGATCCAGTCTCGCTTCCACTCGCCTCGCCGCCTGTATGTGCGTACTCTCTGCCGGGCGGTTTTCTCTGCGCTCCGCCGAGCGAGTAATCTAGACTCCCGGGGACCGGTCCATTGCAACAGTCCTTTAAAACGCAGAATCTCAGTTACATTTTTAAAGACATTGCGAGGTTTATTGCATCTTAAACAGTGGTTCTGCTGCAGTTAGTAAATGAATGCAGTTCTTGCACAAGGTGAAATGCTGCTCATGCATTACTTTATTGGAGTATATGACATTACATCTTTAAACCGAAACCTCTAGCAAGCAGGCTTTATTTATACTTCTACTTATAACAGCAAACACAATGCAATTC
>NC_135877.1:22198399-22228399 GCF_031162955.1 Sander vitreus | reverse complement strand
TCCTACCAGACTCTGGTACACTAGCCTGGTCCTACCAGACTCTGGTCCATTAGCCTGGTCCTACCAGACTCTGGTACATTAGCCTGGTCCTACCAGACTTTGGTCCATTAGCCTGGTCCTACCAGACTCTGGTCCATTAGCCTGGTCCTACCAGACTCTTGTACATTAGCCTGGTCCTACCAGACTTTGGTCCATTAGCCTGGTCCTACCAGACTCTGGTCCATTAGCCTGGTCCTACCAGACTTTGGTACACTAGCCTGGTCCTACCAGACTTTGGTCCATTAGTCTGGTCCTACCAGACTGTGGTATACTAGCCTGGTCCTACCAGACTCTGGTACACTAGCCTGGTCCTATCAGACTCTGGTCCATTAGTCTGGTCCTACCAGACTGTGGTACATTAGCCTGGTCCTACCAGACTCTGGTACATTAGCCTGGTCCTACCAGACTCTGGTACATTAGCCTGGTCCTACCAGACTCTGGTACACTAGCCTGGTCCTACCAGACTCTGGTACATTAGCCTGGTCCTACCAGACTCTGGGTACACTAGCCTGGTCCTACCAGACTCTGGCCTGCCTACCAGACTCTGGTCCATTAGCCTGGTCCTACCAGACTCTGGGTACATTAGCCTGGTCCTACCAGACTCTGGGTACACTAGCCTGGTCCTACCAGACTCTGGTACATTAGCCTGGTCCTACCAGACTCTGGTACACTAGCCTGGTCCTACCAGACTCTGGTCCATTAGCCTGGTCCTACCAGACTCTGGTACACTAGCCTGGTCCTACCAGACTCTGGTACACTAGCCTGGTCCTACCAGACTCTGGTCCATTAGCCTGGTCCTACCAGACTCTGGGACACTAGCCTGGTCCTACCAGATTCTGGTCCATTAGCCTGGTCCTACCAGACTCTGGTACATTAGCCTGGTCCTACCAGACTCTGGGACACTAGCCTGGTCCTACCAGACTCTGGTCCATTTCATTGGTCCAGAGTCTGTCTCTCCATTGACAAGTGTTAACTTCCTTGAAGGCGGGTACTCTGTACTCTTGGATCTGCCCAGAGCCACTCTGGATCTGCCATAACCAATCGCTAACGTTTGGTCGTGACGTCGGGTTAGCATCGCTAGCGTTAGCCTTAGCCAACTCCTTCCCCACTAACGGAGCGAGTTGGAAAATCAAACTGTTCCTGAACCTCGTGGGGAGGAGGGCCACAACATCATGGCCACCAACACAACTCAGCAAAGGTTGTTCTTGCTCGAGCTTTAACTTCTGGATATTTGGCAGTGTTGCCACAACGGACCGAATGGCTTCGCTCGCATCTTTCTCCGCCGCCATTACAGAACTACAACTCAAACTAGCACACGACCTCAACGTCATTGTTCTCAGACACTCCCTCTGTTCACTGATTGGACCTCCGAATATTTTGCCGGAGAAAACCCAAGAAAATACCGCAAACCCAGACGGAGTACTGAAGGGAAATGAAAATTGAGCGGAAGTACGTAGGAGAGCGGAGCCAGGCTACTCTATTACACTGGTTCTCAAGCTTTTTTCTATAATGTGCCCCCTTTGAACAGTTTTTTTAAGCCATGTACCCCCAAACCAGCGTGAATAATTTTTGGTAGCAACAAAAAACTTTGAAGAAAAAAAGACAGTAGAAAAAAGTAAAGACGAAAGGCAAGAATAGGTCAGAACAAACGACAGCTGGTCGATGGCCGATGGTCGCTAAGAAGATGGGGCTTTGGTTGTAGGTCTATCTGTTGCTCTGATTGGTTGTAGGTCTATCTGTTGCTCTGATTGGTTGTAGGTCTATCCGTTGCTCTGATTGGTTGTAGGTCTATCCGTTGCTCTGATTGGTTGTAGGTCTATCCGTCGCTCTGATTGGTTGTAGGTCTAGCTGTTGCTCTGATTGGTTGTAGGTCTATCTGTTGCTCTGATTGGTTGTAGGTCTATCTGTTGCTCTGATTGGTTGTAGGTCTAGCCGTTGCTCTGATTGGTTGTAGGTCTATCTGTTGCTCTGATTGGTTGTAGGTCTCTGTTGCTCTGATTGGTTGTAGGTCTATCCGTTGCTCTGATTGGTTGTAGGTCTATCCGTTGCTCTGATTGGTTGTAGGTCTATCTGTTGCTCTGATTGGTTGTAGGTCTATCCGTTGCTCTGATTGGTTGTAGGTCTGGTTGTAGGTCTATCCGTTGCTCTGATTGGTTGTAGGTCTATCCGTTGCTCTGATTGGTTGTAGGTCTGTCCGTTGCTCTGATTGGTTGTAGGTCTATCCGTTGCTCTGATTGGTTGTAGGTCTAGCCGTTGCTCTGATTGGTTGTAGGTCTGTCCGTTGCTCTGATTGGTTGTAGGTCTGTCCGTTGCTCTGATTGGTTGTAGGTCTGTCCGTTGCTCTGATTGGTTGTAGGTCTATCCGTTGCTCTGATTGGTTGTAGGTCTATCCGTTGCTCTGATTGGTTGTAGGTCTATCCGTTGCTCTGATTGGTTGTAGGTCTATCCGTTGCTCTGATTGGTGGTAGGTCTATCCAATTGAGTGCAGAGGCATTTTCTTTCCTGGTTGGGTTGAAACATGCCCCATAATCACAGCCCAATGGAGCAGACTCATATTCTGACAAGAATCTGAGTATGACGACATCAGGCTTGGTTGAACGACTTGTTTCCTGAAAATGGTGTGCAACAGGCTTTGAGGAATGTTTTCTCTCGTTTATTGGTTTACAGGTGATACCCAATCAGCACCGTGTGTGTGTGTGTGTGTGTGTGTGTGTGTGTGTGTGTGTATACTTGTGGTATTAAAAAGGCAGTGTGCTTGTGCACACATCAGGTTAGAGCTGTAATCGGGCCTCAAAAGTTATGCCCGACAAGTACATTTTGATTGACAGCTTTTTAAAAGCCTGAACCCGTTTACAGCCCGACATTATTCAAATGTGCGCCCGCACACACAGCTCTTTTGCCTTTTGTCAAGAATGAGTAATTTGTACATTTTTCTACATCATTTATTCATGACTAACTGAGGCTATCGGCCACTTGGAAGTTGGAACAAAGAAATAAAATAAGTCCTCCAGAGGCCAGCCTCCGTTTCACCTCCTCAGCATCCATTTTGGCGCTTATCTAAAACGCATCACCTGACCGCTCATTTACCGCGCAACCCGGAGCGCAAGCCCGAGCCCGGCCCGAGCCCGGCCCGAGCCCGTGTACAATGATAGAAATTAAGACCAAAGACCAAAGGCAAAGATCTTCAGCTCTACATCAGGGTGTTCAACGCACCCCTGTTTCAGTTTAAATAAACGGTTTGCTACGTTTTGTCGCTTTTAAACCATCTCTGGCTTAGTTAAAAATGAAAAAAGACTTGTGACCAATCAGATGGAGAAATGCTGAACATATTTTAATTTTATTCCCCTTTTGTCCCCCTTCTCCTCCCCCTCCCTGTCAGCCTTGCGTTGCACCCGGAGTGCTCCCTGGTGGCGACGGGCCAGGTGGGGAAGGAGCCCTATGTGTGTGTGTGGGACTCGTTCACCGTGCAGACTGTCTCTCTGCTCCGCGACGGACACACACATGGCATCGCCTGCCTCGCCTTCAGCGCTGACGGACAGGTGACACACACACACACACACACACACACACACACACACACACACACACACACACACACACACACACACACACACACACACAGGCACAGGGGTGTCGGACAATGATGATGATGGTTTTTCATAATTGTGTTTCAACAATTTGAACATTCAACGGCTGAAAAAGAGGCCATAACATCCGTACTTTAAGAGCTGACATCCTTCAGAAATTGGGAGCAGAAACATTTAAAGCTACTGTGAAAACTCTCCAAACATTAGCCCTGAATCCAGATTTAAAATGACTTTTGCTGAGTTAGCAAACAGTCGAAACTCTGTCAACACTGGCAATAAAATGTTTAGTTTTCTTTGGCTGTGGTTCTTCTGTAAATGATCTGAGCTGTTGTGTCGGCAGTTTTTTGCTTCTTCGCTCACGATGACTGTGAGTTAATCAGTCTAAACACAGAATCAATAAAATAATCATAAATCCAACAGAATAATATATTAAGAGCTCAGGCACTGGTGCAGCTGATTTATTATTCGTGCAGTCACAGAGTCTGGAGCATTTTTACATTGTATAGCTTTCTGCACTGCTGCTAAACTCAAATTAAGAGCTGAGCATCAGCTGCAAAAGATCTGAATTAGCTTGACTTTGGCTACATTTACACTGCTACGTTTTGGTTTTAAAAACAAATATCTTTTGCTATGTTCTTTTTTCAAAGTATTTTCTGTATTTTCAACGTATACATCCATGATAAGACGGTATTTACAAGTTCTACTATTTGTTAAATCATGTTTCTTTTCCATTTATTATACCTTCTTTCTCTCTCTCTCTCTCTCTCTCTCTCTCTGCAGCGGTTAGCCTCGGTCGGCCTGGACGCCAAGAACACACTGTGTATCTGGGACTGGAAGAGAGGGAAGATCCTGGCTACAGCCACCGGACACTCGGACAGGGTGTGTGTGTGTGTGTGTGTGTGTGTGTGTGTGTGTGTGTGTGTGTGTGTGTGTTACATAGACTGCATGTGCGTGTGTTAACATCTCTTCTGCCCTCCAGATCTTCGACGTCAGCTGGGATCCCTTTCAGCAGAACCGTCTGGTTAGTTGTGGAGTCAAACACATTAAGGTAACACAAAAAAAAAAAAACACACCCACACACACACACACACACACACACACACACACACACACACACACACACACACACAGACACACACACACACACACACACACAGACACACAGACACACACACACACACACACACACACACACACACACACAGACACACACAGACACACACACACACACTCACACACACACACACACACACACACACACACACACACACACACACACACACACACACACACACACACACACACACACACGGGGCCCTATTTTAATGATCTAAGCACACGGTGTGAAGCGCATGCCGCAGGTGCGTTTAGGGTGAGTCCAAATCCACTTTTGCTTTTGAAAAAAGGGTCCGTGCGCCGGGGGCATGGTTCAAAAGGGTTGTACTTAGTGTCTTCATTAATCAGAGGTGTGTTTTGGGCGTAACATGCAATCAACCAATCAGAGATCATCTCCCATTCCCTTTAAAAGCCAGGCGCGTTTGGACCTTGGAGCATTGCTGTTATGATGGAGGATTTGCACCGTAATATTTGTATTTGTAATCTTCTGCATGTGTGTGTGCTGCTGTGCGTCCCTGTGTGTGTAACAAGCAAAGTGTGCACGTGCTGTGCACGAGCCTAGGAGCATTTTACTAATTTGCTGTTAGAATAACAATGAAATGCTGCGTTATTGACTTTAGACCAGGTTTTTGTTGGTCAATGGTGCCATCACTTCCCACTGCCTCAAGATAGCAATACAACCAGAATGCACCTGAACACATCTCCCTGTAAGACCAGCACGCCCAGAATGCACCTGAACACACCCCCCTGTAAGACCAGCATGCCCAGAATGCACCTGAACACACCTCCCTGTAAGACCAGCATGCCCAGAATGCACCTGAAAACACCTCCCTGTAAGACCAGCACGCCCAGAATGCACCTGAACACACCTCCCTGTAAGACCAGCACGCCCAGAATGCACCTGAACACACCTCCCTGTAAGACCAGCACGCCCATGGGCGCACAGATGGGCGCAGGTGCATTTGCTATTTTAACGACGTGGGCGCTGGACGGGAAACTGACAACTGGGTCGGTCTTAAACTAGCAAAGACACTTGGGTCGGGCTTCGCTCTGCGCCGGGTGCAAGATAGGACCCATAGAGTTTTTGCAGTAAAAGTTTCATTTTTTTAATGCTAAGCTAGGCTAAGCAAGTCCGGACTCCAGCTCTATACTTTGAAGATACAATCTGGAAGATCTGTTTCATTGTCTTTGGCGGCCCCTGTGGCAATGAGTAGTAACTGCAGGTGTGTTTTTCTATCGTCTCTATTTGTCTCTCTTTTCTTTGTTTGTTTGGCCGTAGTAACCATTCACTCGTAACGTATGTAGAGAGCCCAAAAAAAAACAGCACTCCGCTTTAAACACAAGTGAGTCAATGCATCCTCATGAACGGGTTTGTATGATATCGTACAAAAAGTTAGGCATACAGATTCGTATGTTATGTTACGCATTTCTTCAAACACGCCACACTTTCGCCGCATAAATTGCCGATTTCTGTGCAGGATACGCGGGGCTTGCATGATTTCATAATCCCCACATTTTCATTGCAAAAAAGTCCCGTATATCTTAGCAGAAAGATGAAAAATGTTGTGTTTACTTCACACAAGAGCAGCCGTTTCCTCTGCTGCCATGAGAACGTTATGAAGTGACGTTATTACGCGACGTGAACATCATGGAAAAGCTGCAAACCCTGCGATGAATGATTTTTGCACGTTCCCGCAATTTCATCGCATAACATTGCATAAATATCCCGCATACCCCATCACATTTTTTAAGAAAACGTGACGCATAATGAAGGATTTTAGCTCAAAACAATTACAAAATAACTTTTTATTTTTCTGGAAGGACTAAAAATAGGTTTCAACGAGCTCCCAAGCGCTGCAGAGCTCTCCCTTCTCTTCACTGAAGCCTCTGTGTTTACAGGCTGGTGATGACCAATGCAAAAATAATCTACGTTTGGTACTGCCAATGTGTTTTGTTTTGTCATGGCTCATGTGTGCGATAAACATTACACAATCGTGGCAGAGAATCATGATATCAATTCCAAGCTAAAAAATTGTGATTCATATTTTTCCCCGAATCGTGCAGGCCTAATCCAGATGTAAGAAACGTTAACATAAAAGTCTCCTCTGTCTGAATGACATCTGGCCTCTGGAGGACTTATTTTATTTCTTTGTTCCAACTTCCAAGTGGCCGATACCCTCCGTTAGTCATGAATAAATGATGTATGACTCTCTCTCTCTCTCTGTAGTTCTGGTCCCTTTGTGGTAACTCTCTCACTCCAAAGAGAGGGATATTCGGGAAGACGGGCGACCTGCAGACCATCCTGTGTGTGGCGTCGGCCAAAGATGACCTGACGTACTCCGGGGCGCTCAACGGGGACATTTACGTCTGGAAGCTACTCAACCTGATCCGAACCGTTCAAGCTGCACACGGGGTGAGACAAGTGGAAACGTTTCATTTAGCATTTCTAGATCCTAGTTGTCAACTAATCACCAACTTTTTGATAGTCAATTAATCAGTTTGAGTCATTTTTTTTTAATGAAAAAACAGTAACGCTTGTGTGATGTCAGCTTGTTAAATGTGAATATGTTCTAGTGTCTTCTCTCCTCTGTGACAGTAAACTGAATATCTTTGAGTTGGGGACAAAACAAGACATTTGAGGACGTTTACTTTGGCAAACAACTCATCCATTCATCCAGAAAATATTACACAGATAAAAGGTGCCGTAGGTAGGATTGTGAAGATCCAGGTCTTAGCCAAAAAATGTTAACATCAACAACTTCTCAGTCCCTCCCCCCTTTCTGCTAAAGCCCAAACGGTCTCCTAAGCCCCTCCCCCCACAAGGGAGAATGAATGCGTGTGCATGAGCAGTGATTGACACGCAGTTAGACAGCCCCCCTGGCCCTGATTGGTGCATCTGAACAGTTAGACACCCCCCCCCCGGCCCTGATTGGTGCATCTGAACAGTTAGACACCCCCCCTGGCCCTGATTGGTGCATCTGAACAGTTAGACACCCCCCCTGGCCCTGATTGGTGCATCTGAACAGGGAGCGGCGGACACTACAGGCTGCAGGTGGAGCCAGAGGAGCCAGATTCTTGTTTTAATGACCAGCTTCCTGTAGTTCTACTGGAACATAGGGTCAGTTTCAGCAGATATGACAGACGGGGAGTTTTAGAAGTCTCACCTACTGCACCGTTAATCAGCAATGAAAATAATCGTTAGTTGCAGACCTAAAAAACATTTAACCTTGTAGAACACGGTAGTTGCTACCGCTGCCTCCATCGGTCAGTTAGCTTGTGTTATTGTGTGACTTTGGTGTTTGAAAATGTTAGGAACTAACAACATTATAGACGGAAGCAGCGGTAGAGCAGCAACTCCCGTGTTCTGTGAGGTAAAACTATGTTTTTGTCAAAGGAGTCTGGTGGCTTTGAAGAGAGCAGAGATACCGGCTTCAGTTCCCCGTCGTAAAGGGCTGTCTGACGTAGATTGTGCGTGCGTGCGTGTGTGTGTGTGTGTGTGTGTGTGTGTGTGTGTGTGTGTGCGTGCGTGTGTGTGTGTGTGTGTGTGTGTAGGCCGGTATCTTCAGCATGTATTCCTGTGAGGAGGGTTTCGCCACAGGAGGCAGAGACGGCTGCGTCCGACTGTGGGACGCCGACTTCAAACCGATTACCAAGATCAACCTGCGAGACGCCGAGCAGGGATACAAAGGTACTCAACAGCAGGACATAACCCCAAAACACAGACCAGATAATGACCCGGCATGCTTGTTGGAGCGTTTAAAATCGTTTCTGGCGAAGCGTTTTTTTATCACCGCGTTTCGAGCGAAGTTGCTTTTGTAGCGACATTTCTAGCGCTGCTTTTCGAGTGCCGCCTTGCTAGCAAGGTTCCTTCCGACGTTCCTAGCACCGTTTCTAGCGATGCCTCTCTAGCGACGCCTCTCTAGCGACGCCTCTCTAGCGACGCCTCTCTAGCGACGCCTCTCTAGCGACGCCTCTCTAGCGACGCCTCTCTAGCGACGCCTCTCTAGCGACGCCTCTCTAGCGACGCCTCTCTAGCGACGCCTCTCTAGCGATGCCTCTCTAGCGACGCCTCTCTAGCGACGCCTCTCTAGCGACGCCTCTCTAGCGACGCCTCTATAGCGACGCCTCTATAGCGACGCCTCTCTAGCTATGCCTCTCTAGCGGCATGCTCTCTAGCGACGCCTCTCTAGCTATGCCTCTCTAGCGACGCCTCTATAGCGACGCCTCTCTAGCGACGCCTCTCTAGCGACGCCTCTCTAGCTATGCCTCTCTAGCGATGCCTCTCTAGCGACGCCTCTCTAGCGACGCCTCTCTAGCGACGCCTCTCTAGCGACGCCTCTCTAGCGACGCCTCTATAGTGATGCCTTTCTAGCGATGCCTCTCTAGCTATGCCTTTCTAGCTATGCCTCTCTAGCTATGCCTCTCTAGCTATGTTTCTCTAGCTATGCGTCTCTAGCGTTGCCTCTCTAGCTATGCTTCTCTAGCTATGCCTCTCTAGCTATGCCTCTCTAGCTATGCCTCTCTAGCTATGCCTCTCTAGCGATGCCTCTCTAGCGACGCCTCTCTAGCGACGCCTCTAGCGACGCCTCTCTAGCGACGCCTCTATAGCGACGCCTTTCTAGCTATGCCTCTCTAGCGATGCCTCTCTAGCTACGCCTCTAGCTATGCTCTCAGCGACGCCTCTCTAGCTATGCCTCTCTAGCTATGTTTCTCTAGCGATGCGTCTCTAGCGTTGCCTCTCTAGCTATGCCTCTCTAGCTATGTTTCTCTAGCGATGCGTCTCTAGCGTTGCCTCTCTAGCTATCCCTCTCTAGCTATGCTTCTCTAGCTATGCCTCTCTAGCGATGCCTCTCTAGCGATGCCTCTCTAGCGATGCCTCTAGCGACGCCTCTCTAGCGATGCCTCTCTAGCGACGCCTCTCTAGCTATGCCTCTCTAGCGACGCCTCTCTAGCGACGCCTCTATAGCGACGCCTCTCTAGCTGATGCCTCTAGCTATGCTCTCAGCGACGCCTCTCTAGCGATGCCTCTAGCTAGCGCCTCTAGCGATGCCTCTCTAGCTACAGCTTCTCTAGCGACGCCTCTCTAGCTATGCCTCTCTAGCGATGCCTCTCTAGCCATGCCTCTCTAGCTATGCCTCTAGCGGCGCTCTAGCGTACGCCTCTAGCTATGCTCTCTAGCTATGTGCCCTCTTAGCGACGCCTCTCTGCTATGCCTCTACGTCTAGCGATGCCTCTCTAGCTATGCCTCTCTAGCTATGCGTCTCTAGCGACGCCTCTCTAGCGACGCCTCTATAGCGACACCTTTCTAGCTATGCCTCTCTAGCGATGCTTCTCTAGCGATGCCTCTCTAGCGACGCCTTTCTAGCTATGTCTCTCTAGCTATGCCTCTCTAGCGATGCCTCTCTAGCTATGCCTCTCTAGCGATGCCTCTCTAGCTATGCCTCTCTAGCGACGCCTCTATAGCGACGCCTTTCTAGCTATGCCTCTCTAGCGATGCCTCTCTAGCGATGCCTCTCTAGCGACGCCTTTCTAGCTATGCCTCTCTAGCTATGCCTCTCTAGCGATGTTTCTCTAGCGATGCCTCTCTAGCGATGCCTCTCTAGCTATGCCTCTCTAGCGATGCCTCTCTAGCGATGCCTCTCTAGCTATGCCTCTCTAGCTATGCCTCTCTAGCGATGCCTCTCTAGCTATGCCTCTCTAGCGATGCCTCTCTAGCGATGCCTCTCTAGCTATGCCTCTCTAGCTATGCCTCTCTAGCGACGCCTCTATAGCGACGCCTTTCTAGCTATGCCTCTCTAGCGATGCTTCTCTAGCGATGCCTCTCTAGCTATGCCTCTCTAGCTATGCCTCTCTAGCGATGCCTCTCTAGCGATGCCTCTCTAGCGATGCCTCTATAGCGACGCCTCTCTAGCTATGCCTCTCTAGCGACGCCTCTCTAGCGACGCCTCTATAGCACGCCTCATAGCGATGCCTCTCTAGCTATGCCTCTCTAGCGACGCCTCTATAGCGACGCCTTTCTAGCTATGCCTCTCTAGCGATGCTTCTCTAGCGATGCCTCTCTAGCGACGCCTTTCTAGCGATGCCTCTTTAGCGACGCCTCTCTAGCGATGCCTCTTTAGCGACGCCTCTCTAGCTATGCCTCTCTAGCTATGCCTCTCTAGCGATGCCTCTCTAGCGATGCCTCTCTAGCTATGCCTCTCTAGCTATGCCTCTCTAATCGCGATTAATCGCATGTTTTATCACATTATTAAAATTCTATTATTTTGCATTTCAGAACTGTTTTTAAGTCCATATTAACAATGGAAGCCGTTCTTACCAGAGGATCTTGATTGGGAATCAAATGAATGCAAAGAAAGTGACTTCATGAACTAGATTTTAAGATTTGTATTTGTTTATTATGTATTTAATCTAGTCACACATTTGAATTTAACAACAACTTTGAATGCACCACAAGACTGTAAATTACCAGTTTCATTGAACGCACCGTCTGTGTTGTTTCTCCGACGGCAGCTGCAAATTGTTACATCCCGGTGTTGAATCCTCTACAGTAAAACACAGTCACACTTTACACCGTCTAGCGTTAGCTGTCAGCATTGTAACCGTGTTTAATCCAGTTACTAGCTAGCGGTAGGCTAACGTCAGCTGCTGTCGAGTATAGTGTTAACTAGCTAGCGGTAGGCTAACGTCAGCTGCTGTCGAGTATAGTGTTAACTAGCTAGCGGTAGGCTAACGTCAGCTGCTGTCGAGTATAGTGTTAACTAGCTAGCGGTAGGCTAACGTCAGCTGCTGTCGAGTATAGTGTTAACTAGCTAGCGGTAGGCTAACGTCAGCTGCTGTCGAGTATAGTGTTAACTAGCGTCACGTGCAGCGGTGTTTGTGATGCCTGTAACGTCTGTTTCAGAGCAGCAGAGAGAAGAGCAGACATATCAGTGGCACCAGAATGAGGCACCGAAATCCGTGTTGCTATTCCTGCAGCAGCAGGATGTGTTAGGAGGAAGTAGTAATAGTAGCCTGTTAGGCACGACGCAAAGACGAGGGAAGTGAAAATAAATTAATAAATGGCCGCATGCGATTAATACGATTAATGCTGACAGCCCTACTTTCTAGCGATGCCTTTCTAGCAATCGGTCCCTAACCATCTCTTGTATTGTGTGATTCTTTAAAACTGTTAATGAGAGGTCTGGCCTTTCCGTCTCTTTGTCCACCAGAAACACCTTGACTGGTTATTTCAGCCTTTTCTTCAAACCTCATTTAACAAGCATAAACCCACTGAGGTTAAAAATCACTATTTCTCCTTTTCTGAAAGGCAAAGTCTGCACGTCATCCTCCTCAGCAGGACAGAATAAATCGAAGGCTCTTTTGTCAGCTGAAGGTTGTGACGCACTGGGCTCCTTTTGAAAAACCTGCAGAGGAGGTGGAAGCTCAAATCCTTTGCCTCCATTTCAGTCCCTCTCTTTTACCTCTGACGATATTTGCAGAGAAATTTGATTGTCATCGTCTGTCTTAAGTTAGTTAAAGAGGAAGTTTTCAGTCTGTCTTCAGCAGGAGAAAGGGGCTGACCTGATTTTGGGGAAAAACCCAGAAGTGGGGAATGTTTGAACTCATAAAATGTCATTCTCCAGCAGACAAGATCTTATTTCCTGTGTGAGAAAAAGCTGCGGGGGTGAACCATTAAGCCCCTGGCTCTCTTTTTACGCCTCCTCCTCTGAAGAGAAGAGAAAGTTAGAAAGTTAGAAAGTTAGAAAAGAAACTAGGAAATAAAGGTAAAGGTTTTTTGTCATCTCTGCTCTCAGTCAGAGGTGGATATGACCTTGTTTCGGAGGAGTTGGGGAAGCTTTAAGTTTAACTCCTTCACCTCTCAAAGGGCTTAAGCATATGAAATGGTTTCAGTCTTTTTCCTTTCTGGAGAGAGAATGTTAAGGCCTCTTTACAGTCGCCGTTCCCGACCAATCATTGACTGTAAATATTAATGGACAATGCATCCGGTTCGGCGAAGTGCTGCAAATGCGTAAGTGCCTTAAACCTGCTTTCTATCTGAAGTCCAGCAGGGGGAGACTCCTTAAACCTGCTTTCTATCTGAAGTCCAGCAGGGGGAGACTCCTTAAACCTGCTTTCTATCTGAAGTCCAGCAGGGGGAGACTCCTTAAACCTGCTTTCTATCTGAACTCCAGCAGGGGGAGACTCCTTAAACCTGCTTTCTATCTGAAGTCCAGCAGGGGGAGACTCCTTAAACCTGCTTTCTATCTGAACTCCAGCAGGGGGAGACTCCTTAAACCTGCTTTCTATCTGAAGTCCAGCAGGGGGAGTCTCCTTAAACCTGCATTATATCTGAACTCCAGCAGGGGAGTCTCCTTAAACCTGCTTTCTATCTGAAGTCCAGCAGGGGAGTCTCCTTAAACCTGCTTTCTATCTGAACTCCAGCAGGGAGTCTCCTTAAACCTGCTTTCTATCTGAAGTCCAGCAGGGGAGTCTCCTTAAACCTGCTTTTTATCTGAACTCCAGCAGGGGGAGACTCCTTAAACCTGCTTTCTATCTGAAGTCCAGCAGGGGGAGTCTCCTTAAACCTGCTTTCTATCTGAAGTCCTGCAGGGGGAGACTCCTTGAACCTGCTTTTCTATCTAATTCCAGCGGGGGGCGACAGTTGCGACACCTCTGTTCAGGAAAAGACTGCAACTAGTGTCGCGACCACCACTTGCAAGTATAAATAGTTACACACTCCCATGACGTCACACTGTCAGGAACCGCAGGTATACCATTAGCTTTAATCGTATGAGACAGAAGGTCTTACGATCAGCCGCGAGTGTGGATGTCACTCTTTTTTCGGCCGGATGTCCATCCCCTTCCTCTGTCTCTGTGTTGGCGTTCTAACCTGGATTTGTGAGGACTATGGTTAGCTGCTCCTCAGATCTCTGCAGGGTAAATCCAGACAGCTAGCTAGACTATCTGTCCAATCTGAGGTTTCTGTTGCACGACTAAAACTACTTTTTAACGTCCACATGTTCCACCAAAACAAGCTCCTTCCTGAGGCTATTTAGCAGAGGCACCGTGGCTCCGTCTGGAGCTTAGCCCCGCCCACGACGATTGTGATTGGTTTAAAGAAATGCCAATAAACCAGAGCACGTTTTTCTCCCATCCAGGAATACTGTGTGGACTAGACAGACCTTCCTCCGCAGTGCTGTGGAGGAAGGTCTGACTTCCGCTCACCTAAACGACTTCACACTCGACTCTGCGCTTCCTCTGGTCCTGAGCAATACCTGCGCTGACATTGTTGCGTCCACTTGCAACGCTTGAGTCATTTACTAACAGCTAGCTATTTGGGACCAGGCTATTTCTGTGAAGAAAATCGTTTCGGCATCGCTGATGCTTGAAATGTTTGTGATTGCTTCAATGTCTCACAACATCTCCGGCCTCTCTTCCTGCATCTGTTGTTGAATGTCATGTAGCGAGCAACGGAGAGGGAGCTGTACCCAACATGCCGTACTGAACACGTTAATCTCGTTATTTCCGTGTGGTGTGCACACATTTTAAGTAATGTATTTCAATGGGAAGCATATTTCATGATAACAGAACGATTACGGAAGCGAGTAGTATTGATAAGGCGTGGATGGGTAAAACAACACAGGACTTTCACCCCGGAGACCGGGGATTGTGTCCCGCGTGTTGCAGTTCCTTTCCGCGTTATTCTCTTCCTAACCACAGGAAGTAAAAACACGTCTTTCATTTCGCTTTAAAGAAAGAAAAATGATGCATATTTTTAAAAGTTTACTTTTACATTTCTGCAGTTTTTTTAGACTCATAATAAAAAAAACTGTGTGTAAGATTTAGTTTGTTAGATCCTGAAGATGAGGAGCGCAAAAAAACCTTTTTTTTCGAAGCATCAAAGGTTAATTAGGACGACAGATATCTGATTTCTTCTCCTGAAGCCTTTAGGGCCCAAAAAAGATTTGCATGTGAAGACACGCAGTGTTCAAGGCTGACAAGAAAAGCATCATCTGTCATTTAGTTCGTAGCTCCACTTCCACACCGCTGACAGATATTTCCCCCAAAAAACAAACATCATGCAACAGTGCATAAATCAGAGGAAGAGAAAACGTCAAAATGAAATGAAAGCAAGACAAGATCATTCATTTCTCATATTTCTTTCCTCTGGGGGGACGGGGAAGTTTTTTCCTTCCTTCTGGCTGATGATATTAACACTTCTGACATGACATGCACCACTGCAAATTGAAAACCTCACTCGCTGATTCACGCCGTTAGCGACAGCAGACGGGTCTAATTGGCGAGCGCTGCGCTGCTGAACGGCTCTGCTTGTTACATTTTAGATGCTGGGGAACCGGAGAGGTAGAGAGGTACCATAGACAGTATATATACTGGACCAACAGCTCCCGTGTCTCTGGATGGAGACCAGTGGAGGACATTAGAAGCTCTTTCCCGGTGATGGCTGAGCGTTACTGAGCAGCCTCCAACTGAGCTTGAAGACGTAGATGTGACGTGAGCAACCTGTCTGAAAGTTGGAAGTCTTCTGGTAGCTGTGCCAAGAGAAATCTCAATCATTCCCAATCTAGCAGAGACGGAGAGCATAGGTATATGTAAGGAGATAACATAGACACAGGCTCATTATTGATCACTAAAATGATAGTTAACATTAGTCATTACACTTAAACAGCTGATGGAAGTCCAAACTGCCTGAGAGCTTCTCCTGTACTATACGGTAACTCTACTATGAGACAGGAAGTCTCGTGGTTATGACCCAATCGTTAGCCTATTGTTATAAAAACGTCTGCTACGGAGCCATAACGTGAGCTACAAGGTAATGGAGCCTTTTATACGTTGTCGTGTTTCTTTAGAAATAAACAACGGACAAATAGAGTCTTTAAACGCTTCAGATGTAAAGGTATTCTCTGTCAAAGTGACATCAAGATGAATGGGAGTCAATGGGATGCTAATGGGAGGTGATGGCTTATTAGCATCAAAATGGCGCCATAGGAGCTACGGGTTGTGAGGAGAGGCTTACTCCCTTGGAAGGTACTAAGAAAGACAAATGTGTATCACTCCCTCCTGTCTTGACAAAACATAACAGTGTCTCCTTAAGGATTGTTTTTAGCAGTGGGGGCAGGTCTGTCTCCGAACAACAACACCACCATCATTTAAAAGGCAACTGCAACTACATTGTGTGTCTGCCCTATTTCTGATACCGTGGCGGCAGAAATTTTGCCATGTTGGGCCGCCACTACAAAATAAACATAGAGGAAACACTGAGGAAGCAATGAGTCTAATGGTGTGACTAATGGTGTGTTCACCCAGGCTATTCTCATGAGTACATACAGTATATCTCTGAAAAATAAATCTCTGTACTTAGTATGGATTCCACGTATTGATTACTGTCAGCAGCACACTGACTGCTGCTGTATAAGAGCGTGAAGATCCTCGTAGGGAGGAGGTCGGGGGGGAGGTTTGCCTCCTAAAACACAGAGCTTTAAAGAGGGGGGGAGCAGAGTTCATGTCCTGAAGAAGTTAAGGAGAAAACACAAGACTTTCACCAGGAAACAGGTGTTCATGTCCTGAAGAAGTTAAGGAGAAAACACAAGACTTTCACCAGGAAACAGGTGTTCATGTCCTGAAGAAGTTAAGGAGAAAACACAAGACTTTCACCAGGAAACAGGTGTTCATGTCCTGAAGAAGTTAAGGAGAAAAACACAAGACTATCACCAGGAAACAGGTGTTCATGTCCTGAAGAAGTTAAGGAGAAAACACAAGACTTTCACCAGGAAACAGGTGTTCATGTCCTGAAGAAGTTAAGGAGAAAACACAAGACTTTCACCAGGAAACAGGTGTTCATGTCCTGGAAGAAGTTAAGGAGAAAACACAAGACTTTCACCAGGAAACAGGTGTTCATGTCCTGGAAGAAGTTAAGGAGAAAACACAAGACTTTCACCCTGGAGTGTTTTAACCCAAACCACCATCTTTTTCCTAATCTTAACTAGTTGTTTTGATGTCTAAACGTAACTGTAACGGCCGCTGAAATGACTGCAACCTCCCGGTGCTCTGTGCTCGGCTCACAGTCCCCTTTTCTCGGCTGAATGTAACTGTGAAACCGCTAACCTTAACTGTCACTTGACGTAGGATATCATACGCAACCCGTTATTGAGAATGTGGTGGTTCACAACCAAAGTGAAACTAGTGCTTTGCGCAAAAATCCGCGTGCTGCTGTGTCACGAAAGCCTGTCAGCGTTGAGATTCTCCCGCATAGCAGAGCTCTGATCGATCCAAACTCCATTCAGAAAACAAGCTTTCTTTTTCAAAGTTGTGTGCTTGTCGTTTTGCGGACAGACCTGACAACATTTTTTGACAAATCGGCATCATGATGTTGTTGTTTCGGCATCCTTTTTGATCCGTTTATTGCAATTAAATCAGAGCAGAGTCTGGACATCAAGTAGCGCTGGAAGCGGCAGCGAAACGGACGCGGTTTTTGAAGAAGATGGTGAAATTCATCGAGCTGTGTGCTCCATTACAGTCCCTCTCTTCCCCCTCTGAGGATATTTACTAGCACTGTCTGAGGAAAGAAAGATTGACTTCATACGAACTGTTGAAGACGTGTTCATTAACTGGAGGTAATGAGAGCCGAGAGGTGAAATCAGAAGCTCCTCCTTATCAATAATCATCGATCCCTCTCTGGTTTTCTGCCAGTTTCTGCTTTTTCCTTTAACTTCCAGCTAGATTTAATCTCCTCCTAACGGGAGCGTGCCTATGTTCCTACAGCCCTATGTTCCTACAGCCCTATGTTCCCACAGCCCTATGTTCCCACAGCCCAATGTTCCCACAGCCCAATGTTCCCACAGCCCAATGTTCCCACAGCCCTATGTTCCCACAGCCCTATGTTCCTACAGCCCTATGTTCCCACAGCCCTATGTTCCCACAGCCCAATGTTCCCACAGCCCAATGTTCCCACAGCCCTATGTTCCCACAGCCCTATGTTCCCACAGCCCAATGTTCCCACAGCCCAATGTTCCCACAGCCCTATGTTCTCACAGCCCTATGTTCTCACAGCCCTATGTTCCCACAGCCCTATGTTCTCACAGCCCTATGTTCCCTACAGCCCTATGTTCTCACAGCCCTATGTTCCCACAGCCCAATGTTCCTACAGCCCAATGTTCCCTACAGCCCTATGTTCCCACAGCCCTATGTTCCCACAGCCCTATGTTCCCACAGCCCTATGTTCTCACAGCCCTATGTTCCCACAGCCCTATGTTCCCACAGCCCTATGTTCCCACAGCCCTATGTTCCTACAGCCCTATTTTCCTACAGCCCTATGTTCCCACATTTCCTTTTTCATTAATTTGTATCAGATTTTATCCCCTAACCCTAACCCCTAGCCCTAAAAAAAAATGTTGTGGGAGGATAGGGGCTTAAATTGAAGGGAAATGTAGGAACACAAGACCTAATTTTGAAAAGGTCCTAGAAATGTGGGAACATAGGGCTGTGGGAACATAGGGTTGTGGCAACATAGGGTTGTGGGAACATAGGGCTGTGGGAACATAGGGCTGTGGGAACATAGGGCTGTGGGAACATAGGGCTGTAGGGAACATAGGACTGTAGGAACATAGGGGTTGTGAGAACATGTGGGCTGTAGGAGCATAGGGCTGTGGGATAGGGCTGTGGGAACATAGGGCTGTGGGAACATAGGGACTGTAGGAACATAGGGCTGTGGGAACATAGGGCTGTGGGAACATAGGGGCTGTGGGAACATAGGGCTGTGAGGAACATAGGGGCTGTGGGAACATAGGGACTGTAGGGAACATAGGGGCTGTGGGAACATAGGGCTGTAGGGAACATAGGGCTGTGAGGCCTAGGACTGTGGGAACATAGGGCTGTGGGAACATAGGGCTGTGGGAACATTGGGCTGTGGGAACATTGGGCTGTGGGAACATTGGGCTGTAGGAACATTGGGCTGTAGGAACATAGGCACGCTCCCGTTAGGAGGAGATTAAATCTAGCTGGAAGTTAAAGGAAAAAGCAGAAACTGGCAGAAAACCAGAGAGGGATCGATGATTATTGATAAGGAGGAGCGTCTGATTTCACCTCTCGGCTCTCATTACCTCCAGTTAATGAACACGTCTTCAACAGTTCGTATGAAGTCAATCTTTCTTTCCTCAGACAGTCCTTTCCTCCATCTTTCCTTTTCTTTCCATTTTCTTTCTCGTACCCCTCGTGTTGTTTCTCTAGATGTTTCAACGGTTATTTACAGCTGATCTGATCCTCCTCTCCCCCCCCAGGTCTGTCTATTCGCAGCGTCTGCTGGCGGGCCGACCGGATCCTGGCGGGAACGCAAGACAGCGAGATCTTTGAGGTGAGAGAGGAGACAAATGGTAGGAAACGACAACAAAAACAGCAGTCGCATGCTGTTCCATGAACACACACACGCACGCACGCACGCACGCACGCACGCACACACACACACACACACACACACACACACAGACACACACACAGACAGTGCTGCTGTGGACGGGGCCACATTTATTTCAGTTTATACTGATATATTCTTCCAGTTTAAACCAGTTTACATCTGTTTCAACCAGTTTATACCACATTATATCCGTTTAAACCAGTTTATGACTGTTTATAACCAGTTTAAATTGGTTTATACCAGTTAAAACCTATAGGTGAAGGCAGTGGTTGTAAAGGGCTGTCTGGCAGCAAGGTAAAGCGCTAAAACATATTCTCCAGATAAAAACTGATACAGATGTTGGAGAAGCTCCAGCAACCACACTTTAAAACATCTCCACTAGACAGACGACAGCATGATCTTGATAGTTAACATTTGAAAGTAAGGATGCGTGTGTGTTTCTGCGAGTGTGCAGGTGATGGTGAGGGATCGGGACAAGCCGCTGCTGATCATGCAGGGCCACAGCGAGGGCGAGCTCTGGGCGCTCGACGTTCACCCCAAAAAACCTCTGGCTGTCACCGGCAGCGACGACCGCTCCGTCAGGTCAGTACAGGAAACACACCAACAAACTGGTTTACAGGTTCAGTGTTTGAGTTGGTTTCTAGCAGCATCTGCTCAGGGTTGAAGGAGATTCCTCAGAGACCCTTTGACCCTCGCGTTGTCTTCCCCCGCCGACCACGCACTTGTTGTCCTCTCGGGTCAAAATAGGAAATTAACACTTTTGTTAACTTTACCACTTTTTTGTCCTTTTTTTGGACACTTTTTTCAATGTTTTTGTCGGGTTTTTTCTTTTTTGACTGTTGACTCTTTTGTCCACTACCACCAGTACTGTATACACGCCACGGACACCAACTTATTACCACTACTGTTACACTTATTTTTAGGAATTCATGGTCAATAGACCTCGTTGGATTTTTAAATCATAGGCAAAAAAATAAAAAATACCACTAGATAAAAGACAAGAATAACATTGACAGTGCAGTATAAGACATTAACAATTATTTAAAGAAAGGCAACATAAAAAAGAAAGGTCTTCAGCCTTGATTTGAAAGAACTGAGAGTTGCAGCAGACCTGCAGTTTTCTGGTAGTTTGTTCCAGATATGTGGAGCATAAAAACTAAACGCTGCTTCCCCCTGTTTAGTTCTGACTCTGGGGACAACAAGCAGACCTGTCCCAGACCACCTGAGAGGTCTGGGGGGTTCATAGTGTAGCAGACCTGTCCCAGATGACCTGAGAGGTCTGGGTGGTTCATAGTGTAGCAGACCTGTCCCAGACGACCTGAGAGGTCTGGGTGGGTCATAGTGTAGCAGACCTGTCCCAGACGACCTGTGAGGTCTGGGTGGGTCATAGTGTAGCAGACCTGTCCCAGACCACCTGAGAGGTCTGGGGGGTTCATAGTGTAGCAGACCTGTCCCAGACGACCTGAGAGGTCTGGGTGGGTCATAGTGTAGCGGACCTGTCCCAGACGACCTGAGAGGTCTGGGGGGTTCATAGTGTAGCAGACCTGTTCCAGATGACCTGAGAGGTCTGGGTGGGTCATAGTGTAGCAGACCTGTCCCAGACCACCTGAGAGGTCTGGGGGGGTCATAGTGTAGCAGACCTGTCCCAGATGACCTGAGAGGTCTAGGTGGTTCATAGTGTAGCAGACCTGTCCCAGACCACCTGAGAGGTCTGGGTGGGTCATAGTGTAGCAGACCTGTCCCAGACCACCTGAGAGGTCTGGGGTGGGTTCATAGTGTAGCAGACCTGTCCCAGACCACCTGAGAGGTCTGGGTGGGTCATAGTGTAGCAGACCTGTCCCAGACCACCTGAGAGGTCTGGGTGGGTCATAGTGTAGCAGACCTGTCCCAGACCACCTGAGAGGTCTGGGTGGGTCATAGTGTAGCAGACCTGTCCCAGACCACCTGAGAGGTCTGGGTGGGTCATAGTGTAGCAGACCTGTCCCAGACCACCTGAGAGGTCTGGGTGGGTTCATAGTGTAGCAGACCTGTCCCAGACCACCTGAGAGGTCTGGGTGGGTCATAGTGTAGCAGACCTGTCCCAGACCACCTGAGAGGTCTGGGTGGGTCATAGTGTAGCAGACCTGTCCCAGACCACCTGAGAGGTCTGGGTGGGTCATAGTGTAGCAGACCTGTCCCAGACCACCTGAGAGGTCTGGGTGGGTCATAGTGTAGCAGACCTGTCCCAGACCACCTGAGAGGTCTGGGGTGGGTTCATAGTGTAGCAGACCTGTCCCAGACCACCTGAGAGGTCTGGGTGGGTCATAGTGTAGCAGACCTGTCCCAGACCACCTGAGAGGTCTGGGTGGGTCATAGTGTAGCAGACCTGTCCCAGACCACCTGAGAGGTCTGGGTGGGTCATAGTGTAGCAGACCTGTCCCAGACCACCTGAGAGGTCTGGGTGGGTCATAGTGTAGCAGACCTGTCCCAGACCACCTGAGAGGTCTGGGTGGGTCATAGTGTAGCAGACCTGTCCCAGACCACCTGAGAGGTCTGGGTGGGTCATAGTGTAGCAGACCTGTCCCAGACCACCTGAGAGGTCTGGGTGGGTCATAGTGTAGCAGACCTGTCCCAGACCACCTGAGAGGTCTGGGTGGGTCATAGTGTAGCAGACCTGTCCCAGACCACCTGAGAGGTCTGGGTGGGTCATAGTGTAGCAGACCTGTCCCAGACCACCTGAGAGGTCTGGGTGGGTCATAGTGTAGCAGACCTGTCCCAGACCACCTGAGAGGTCTGGGTGGGTCATAGTGTAGCAGACCTGTCCCAGACCACCTGAGAGGTCTGGGGGGGTCATAGTGTAGCAGACCTGTCCCAGACCACCTGAGAGGTCTGGGTGGGTCATAGTGTAGCAGACCTGTCCCAGACGACCTGAGAGGTCTGGGTGGTTCATACTGTAGCAGACCTGTCCCAGATGACCTGAGAGGTCTGGGGGGTTCAGATTGTAGCAGACCTGTCCCAGACCACCTGAGAGGTCTGGGTGGGTCATAGTGTAGCAGACCTGTCCCAGACCACCTGAGAGGTCTGGGTGGGTTCATAGTGTAGCAGACCTGTCCCAGACCACCTGAGAGGTCTGGGTGGGTCATAGTGTAGCAGACCTGTCCCAGACCACCTGAGAGGTCTGGGTGGGTCATAGTGTAGCAGACCTGTCCCAGACCACCTGAGAGGTCTGGGTGGGTCATAGTGTAGCAGACCTGTCCCAGACCACCTGAGAGGTCTGGGGTGGGTCATAGTGTAGCAGACCTGTCCCAGACCACCTGAGAGGTCTGGGGGGTTCATAGTGTAGCAGGGACCTGTCCCAGACCACCTGAGAGGTCTGGGTGGGTCATAGTGTAGCAGACCTGTCCCAGACCACCTGAGAGGTCTGGGTGGGTCATAGTGTAGCAGACCTGTCCCAGACCACCTGAGAGGTCTGGGTGGGTCATAGTGTAGCAGACCTGTCCCAGACCACCTGAGAGGTCTGGGTGGGTCATAGTGTAGCAGACCTGTCCCAGACCACCTGAGAGGTCTGGGTGGGTCATAGTGTAGCAGACCTGTCCCAGACCACCTGAGAGGTCTGGGTGGGTCATAGTGTAGCAGACCTGTCCCAGACCACCTGAGAGGTCTGGGTGGGTCATAGTGTAGCAGACCTGTCCCAGACCACCTGAGAGGTCTGGGTGGTTCATAGTGTAGCAGACCTGTCCCAGATGACCTGAGAGGTCTGGGTGGTCATAGTGTAGCAGACCTGTCCCAGACCACCTGAGAGGTCTGGGTGGGTCATAGTGTAGCAGACCTGTCCCAGACCACCTGAGAGGTCTGGGTGGGTCATAGTGTAGCAGACCTGTCCCAGACCACCTGAGAGGTCTGGGGGGGGTTCATAGTGTAGCAGACCTGTCCCAGACCACCTGAGAGGTCTGGGTGGTTCATAGTGTAGTAGACCTGTCCCAGACCACCTGAGAGGTCTGGGGGGTTCATAGTGTAGCAGACCTGTCCCAGACGACCTGAGAGGTCTGGGTGGGTCATAGTGTAGCAGACCTGTCCCAGATGACCTGAGAGGTCTGGGTGGGTTCATAGTGTAGCAGACCTGTCCCAGACGACCTGAGAGGTCTGGGTGGGTCATAGTGTAGTAGACCTGTCCCAGACGACCTGAGAGGTCTGGGTGGGTCATAGTGTAGTAGCAGATCAGAAATGTATTTTGGCCCTAAACCTATACCTAACTTTTGAGTCAAAAAAGCAGAAATTATGAATTATTTTGACTAATATTAGAGGAATATATGTTGATGGTTAATCACAGACTCGTGTATGTCAAAGTTGAGTCAGAATACTGTTTAGAAAGATCCAAATATGACCCAGAGGACAACAGGAGGGTTAGATATGAACACACAGAGTCAGCTGATGAATAACAGCAGTACAGTTGGAGGAAGATGCTGACATGTTTGTTTGGTTTCCTCATTTTCTTTGTTTTTTTATTCATTTTCCACATCAGTCAAGCTTCCCTTTCTAGCGTGGCACATTGTGACTATTTAAATGTAAACTACCTGCTTTGGGAACGCGTTCCTAAAACTACATTTGTATCTTGTTGGAGCTGCAACAGTTATTTTATATAAAGCTGAAAAAAGCTGAGAGGAAACATAGTTGTATGTGTTTGTGTGTCAGGTTGTGGAGTCTGGTGGATCACGCCCTCATCGCTCGCTGCAATATGGAGGAGGCGGTGCGCAGCGTGGCGTTCAGCGTAGACGGATACCAGCTGGCTCTGGGCATGAAGGACGGCTCCTTCACTGTGCTGAGAGTCAGGTAGCAGACACACACACACACACACACACACACACACACACACACACACACACACACACACACACACCCTCTTATCTCTAAATAATGTGTGTATGAAGACACGTCGGCCTCTGTGGTTTTAGACTCGTGTAAAGGACATTTATTATTGGATAGAGAGAACTGATACTAGAGAGGCTGTTGCTCTAATCTGAAGAAAATGCAACAGAGTACTCATGACTTTGGTAGGTGTTAACTCTCTATACATTCAACACATAGACATGTAGTAGTAAATATAGACAAATAGTAAAATAGACACATACTGTACAATAGAGACAACAATATACATATAGGCACATATCAACATAATATACAAATATACATATAAGACATAATATCAAGACAAGTACACATGGGCAGCAGTGTGGGGTGCTTCCTAAAATGCACCACCATCTCCACAGTCCTTACAGTGTGTAGCTCTAGGTTGTGTTGACTGCACCAGAGCACCAAATGATCAACCTCTTGCTGATATGCAGACTCGTCACCATCCTGGATGAGCCCAATGACAGTGGTGTCGTCTGCACATTTTCTGCAAGAGTTTGACAGCTGGGTCCTTAGCGGTACAGTCATTTGTGTAGAGGGAGAAGAGCAGTGGGGAGAGGACACATCCCTGGTGTGCACCAGTGCTGATTGTCTGTGTTACAGACAAACACACACACACACACACACACACACACACACACACACACACACACACACACACACACACACACACACACACACACACAGAGACCCCCACCCCCTCTCTTATCTCTAAATAATGTGTGTATGAAGACCCGTCAGCCTCTGTGGTTTTAGACTCGTGTAAAGGACATTTATTATTGGATAGAGAGCTAATGCTGCAACGTTTCCTCTGATGATGAGATAAAGAAGTCATGTTGTTAAAAAAAGAATAAAAGAAGCTGCTGATGAGGGTTGGCATGGCGATCTGACGGCCGCATCCTGCATGGAGGTATGAGCCTACGCAGGGACGTCTACAGAGAGGCTGTGCTCTAATCTGGAAAAATATTAGATATATATAAAAAATAAAATATTAAATATATATATATATATATATTTAAAACTCCTGGACAGCTCATTAGACAAAGCCACATGCACGTTGTGTAAAGCCAAATTAAAATATCACCGAAGCATGTCAAGCTGGAGCTACCAGCTACGAGCTAAGCGTAGTACAGTTAACATGACTCAGGATGATGCTAGCGGGCTCAGGCAAAGCAGTGTTTTGGAGAGTGCTACTCGCCACCCTGTTGATGAAACCAAATCCCAGAAAATGACTACAGCTCTTGCGAAATGGGTGGCAACTAACTGCAGACCTGTCAGCATCGTAGAAGACTCGGGTCTTAAAGACGTACTACGGTTGGCATGTTCTGACCCGTCTTATACGTTGCCGTCGAGGGGGACAGCAGCCCCCCCACACACAGCCTGTAGGACACGGAGGAAGCAGCCACACTGGAACTGCTGCAAGGTGCTGCAAATGCTGGCTCATTAACCGCTGATCACTGGACGTCAGTGAGGAATCAACATTATTTAGGAGTTACTAAACACTAGATTGACTCTAGTAAGGACAGGGATTTTTTGTTTTTTAATTAGGTACTTGGATATACTATATATATATATATATATTTGGCAGTGAGGGCAGGTGCCAAGACACACACACACACATACAAATAGACACGCAGACACACACACACACACACACACACACACACACACACACACACACACACACACACGCACACACAGACACACACAGACACATTTATTATTGGATAGAGAGCTAATTCTGCAACGTTTCCTCTGATGATGAGATAAAGCAGTCATGTTGTTTAAAAAAAAAGCTGCTGATGAGGGTTGGTGTGGAGCGTATATGAGCTGAGTGGCGTCAGTGTTTATTGACCTCGGAGCAGAATGGCTGCAGTCACAGAGCTCTCCTTCCTGCTGTTTGCTCTCATCAACAACATCCATGCAGAAGAACGGATCATCGTCCAGGAGGAAAGGACCAATTACACCTTCAAGCTCCCCGAGAACACCGACTCCTGCCTGATCTCCAGATCTGTTGGTGAGGAGAAGCTTGTCCTGTGGAACACCTCTGATCTCTGGTCCAACACCTCTGACCTCTGGTCCAACACCTCTGATCTCTGGTCCAACACCTCTGACCTCTGGTCCAACACCTCTGACCTCTGGTCCAACAACCCCTCACTACCTGAACACTTGGAACAACGACTCTTCAGCAGGGTGAATCCTTCTTCTTACACCATCCTCCGCCTGACCCATTCAGACTCCGGCCCGTACCGAGAGGAGTGTTGGACTGAGGGCAACGTGACACATGACAACAACATCACTATTACTGTTTGTACTTCAGTAGTTTGGAGCGGTATGACAGCGAGAGTTGGAGAACCAGTGGATGTGTCATGTTGGAGAGCAGCTGATGATCTGGATATCCAGTGGCTCAAACGGGACTCTAGATTTGAGCAAAAAACATGGAGCAGAGTTTTTGGGGACAATACGACATCAGTGATGGACAATGTTAGAGGAAGCTACCAAGTGGTGACAAACACATCAGCTCTTCGTGTTTCCAACGTCACAGCAACAGACTTAGCATGGTACACCTGTCTGGTGATGAACCAACAGCACTGTGTTAGCAGTCTCACTGTACATTTGGTACCGTATGAGGTAATCTACGGCTCAGTGGGAGAGACCGCTGTGTTGCTGTGCACTATCACCGACTCCACTGATGAACAGCCCCCACGTTGGAAGGATAATACCAAAACACTCTTCAACACTGACCTAGAACTACGAAACCAGACTGTTCTTTCAGTAGACCAAAACTACTCGCTGATGTTTTCATCTCTAATGTTAAACCACTCAGGTTGGTACGACTGTGTAACCTCTATCAGAGAGCAAGAGTATTGTCTGGTGGTGTGCCCCAAGTTTGGCCCCCCTGCTGTAGAGCTCTTCTCAGAGGGAGAAGAAGTCACTCTCAGATGCAGAGATCGGGGAGAGGGGAAGTGGCATGGTTGGTTTATCAAGTCACACCGAACAGAGGGAAGAGTCTTTAATGTAACGTCTAATCAGAGCATGAGCAGAGTGAGCTGGTACTATCATAATGGTAGCCTGGTTATCTCTAATATCTCAGTGGGAGACGCAGGGGAGTACTGGTGTGTAGTTCATGACCCAGATGATGATTTTCAGTGTGTCAAGAAGCAGATCTCTGTTAGAATACATGGAGCCTTTTGGGATTTACTCCACCTTCTTCAAAGTGCGATGCTCAGTGTCCTGCTGCTGATGCTCTGTGCTGCTGTAGTCGCTGTGAACCTGAGGACACGGAGAGGAGAGCAGCTTTCAGCTCACACACACACTTAATATGCATATATGATCATTTCATCATTGGCTTTAATACAGCCTGGTATACACTGGCTTTAAAACAAGGGATGGGACACAGAGAACATTTAAACTAGAACACCAAAGACAGAGAGTTTACAGAAACAACAAACAGAAATGATGGGAAAGAAGACATAAATACCTAAAGTTATAAATACCCAATGTTCATTATTATAATAATATCAAATAAGTTTTGAATATTAGAAGTGAACCTTTGATCCTGACAGGGTGCAGATGTTCCCTTATTGTCTGTATTAGTATGTTGTATATATACATATATATATGTATATATACATATATATATATATACATATATACATATATATATATATATTATATTGTATATATATTGAGTTAGTTGATCTTTTCTTTTAGTTTTATTATAAATCATTTTACCTTTGTGTGTGTGTGTGTGTGTGTGTGTGTGTGTGTGTGTGTGTGTGTGTGTGTGTGTGTGTGTGTGTGTGTGTGTGTGTGTGTGTGTCTCTGTGTATGTGTCTGTGTCTCTGTGTGTGTGTGTGTGTGTGTGTGTGTGTGTGTGTGTGTGTGTGTTGTGTGTGTGTGTGTGTGTGTGTGTGTGTGTCTCTGTGTGTGTTGTGTGTGTATGTTGTGTGTGTGTGTGTGTGTGTGTCTGTGTCTCTGTGTGTGTGTGTGTGTGTGTGTGTGTGTGTGTGTGTGTGTGTGTGTGTGTGTGTGTGTGTGTGTGTGTGTCTGTGTCTCTGTTTGTGTGTGTGTGTGTGTGTCTGTGTGTGTGTGTGTGTGTGTGTGTGTGTGTGTGTGTGTGTGTGTGTGTGTGTGTGTGTGTGTGTGTGTGTGTATTCCAGATGTTGTATTTTTAATCTAAAGATGATGTGATGTTGTATATTATATATGAAGGAATATTAATTGTCTTTAATGCATTTATAATCGTTGTATCTTGCAGTGTTGTCAGTGTTATAAACGTGTTATTATACTTATTTATAATAATTATTTATACTATTCTTGGTCTATATCTATAATCTATCGTCTGTATAGTAAACATTATTATTAAACAATATAACTTGGGAACCAGTTTTTACTGTTCTGATTGTGATTTCTGATTAATTATTATAAGCAACATATCTCTGGGTCTGTAAAATGTTTCTTATGTTAACTTTCAGTAAGTAAAGGTGATTTCTAGAGCTCATTTAAACACATTAATCTGACCAAAGTGCTGAATAAAAGAACATTAACATGTAAATATCAAAACAAAAAGAAGATCCCAACGCCAACAACAAGCAGCAGTTCCCAAACCCAGAATGATGACATGATGAGACCAGATAGAGAGGTTAGAGAGTTATAATGGGTCTCTATCCCAGATATAAAAACAGAAATGGAGGGAGCACATCTGATATGTGAAGGCAGCAGCTTCCCCCGTCGTGGAGCAGCAGCTGGAAAGGCTCTGTCCCATATTTGGCAGTTTGCAGATGATCTGTATGTGTGTTTTATTATAAAGTTAATGAAGTAAAAGGTGTTGTACTTTGTCTCAGCTACAGCTCTGAGTCTCTCCCTCTGCTCCCGTTTCACTCACCACTGAGTCTCACTTCATGTCCCGCCCACAACACTATCTGGTTGGTAGATGTTAGACGAGTATCAGCCAATCAGCACTCACCATGACATGCAGCAGCCTCAAGCAGAAGCGTCTCGCTCCGGGCGAGTCCCCCTAAATCTAGAGCGCTCCTTTAACAAGTCATTTAGGAAACTCTACAGCAATTATTCCTAACCTAAACAGGCAGAAACAGACCATAATAAGTTCAGGTTTAAGTGTGTTGTCGTGTGCATTTAAAAGTACAGAGAGAATGCAATGACATGGTTTGCCCTGGCCCTCTCTTCTCAAAAAAACTATCAATATCATTTGAATAAAATAAAATAAAATGATCTGAATACGTAGTACAATCTAATATGTGTAGCAAGATACACACACACACACACACACACACACACACACACACACATTGCAGCGTTGCACTAACGGGATGTTTGGTTCTCTGTCTGCGTCAGAGACATGACGGAGGTCGTTCACATCAAAGACAGGAAGGAGGTGATCCACGAGATGAAGTTCTCTCCAGACGGAGCGTACCTCGCTGTCGGCTCCAACGACGGACTCGTGGACATCTACGCTGTCGCCCAGAGATACAAGAAGGTAACGTCTGCAGGTTCAACACTCACGCAGACATTTAAACCTAAACAAGTTAGGAAACAGTCACTAAGGTCCCAAAAAATAGATAGATAGATAGATAGATAGATAGATCTCTTGGATTCATTTACCCAGAAACTCCCTCTCATAATTGTATATGTATATGTGTATGTATGGGCTAAATGTTGTCATGCCTCTTAATACTGCAATATGTTTTATACACTGATTTGTTTCCAATAAGGAGTCGGTGGGGCGGGTGTGGTGGGCGAGGCTGGATGAGGGAGCTTTAGCGAGTGTGAATGTACATGTGCTGTATTGTCTTTGTCTTATGTCTCGAGGACCCCCTCGAAAACGAGATGCTTCATCTCAAGGGGTTATCCTCCTATCAATACATTTCATATTGTATTTAAGCTATATTACACTAGACCAGGGATGTCAAACTCAGCTTCACTGAGGGCCACACTGGAGAA
>NC_135877.1:22173399-22195899 GCF_031162955.1 Sander vitreus | reverse complement strand
AGGAGAAGTTAACCCTCTCCTTGATGTCATGTTTATGGAGAAGGAGAACCAGGAAATGAGTCGGGGGGGAAATGCAACAATTTGAATTTAGGGCGGGAAAGTCGTCCCAGACAGTCAGATCCTGTTACTTGGCAAAGCAGCAAATACAAGCACTTTCATCAGTGGGTCATATGCTCACCATTGTTTTAACTCACTTTTCAATAGATAGGAACTTAACACACACACACACACACACACACACACACACACACACACACACACACACACACACACACACACACACACTGTCTCTCTGTCCATGTCCTGCAGTGGGGAAGCCGGTCGGTAAGGAGGAGATGAAAGGTCAGTGCTGGGCGTCCTGGAGCGGCGTCCTGGGCTCAGAGGTGGTGGGCATCTGGCCTAAATACTCCCATCTAACCGAGATCAACGCCGTGGACGCAAACCACGCTGCTGCTGTGCTGGTCACCGGGGACGACCTCGGCCTTGTTAAGCTCTTCCGCTTCCCCAGTCTGAGGAAAGGTCTCTACCTTTTTCTTTGTTTTTGTCTCTTTCGTACGTTTTTAAAGGGGAACTATGCAGTTTTTTTGTAGCTTAATTGACCTTAACTGAACAGCTTCAGAGTCATTGGAATGGTTATATGACTTTTTTCGGGTTGAATGGTGGTCGTCTCGCTCCCCCCTAGCGCCTGCGAGCTGAAAAACCACCCTCGCAACTTGTGTGTCTAGGGCTAACACCGCCTTCCCACTGGCAGCTGAAATCAGCTCCGTAATACGCAATACGCCCCCAGCGGACGTCGTACTACACCGTTGAAAAGCTTCGGAAGCGACTCACAGAAATGTCGGAGAGACTAGAAGGACTGCTAAGTGTCTGAACGTACGATTCTCTCTGACCTCTCTGATACAGATAGAAACAGAAAGGCTGCTGCGTGGAGAACAGCTGCCCAGGACGTCGACATGTCACGTCGGTTAAATGTCATATAGCGGAATAATGTCAATAGTTCGATGTCTGCTGCTAGCTAACCAATTAGCATTAGCAGGTTTGTTTACCAGTACCATAGGAACGCTGGGATTGTCAGATAGGAACCGTCCGTAGCCTTTCGCACTTTTTTCGCACCGCACTCGTTCGGACCCATTCGCATGCAGTCTGCGAATCTCCAGAGGAAATGAATGACTTCCGGTCGTTTCCAAGCCGTATCGGAGCTGATTTCAACTGCCAGTGGGAAGGCGGCGTAATTCCCGCCGACGCTTAATTGTGACAAATGCAGAGCCGGATTAACCATTAGGGCAACTGGTCACTTGCCCAGGGGCACAGGACATCTAAGGGGCCCTAGATGTGTGTGTGTGGTCCCTAGATATTATGTTAGATCACATAAACGCAGTCCTCACTTTCCCAATTATATGCGGATTTTTGCAACCCCTTCTATATATTACGTTAAATCACGTCAAAAACAGTGTCTGTAGCATCCTGCGCAGCGAGCGAGGACATGTAGGGACCCTCATTATGCTACCGTGGAAGTGTGGTGCTATTTCGAGCCTTGTTAGTGGTGTAGAAATAGAGATTTCTTATTACTTTACCAGTGCTCCGAAGACTAGCCTTATAAGCTAATCAGCGGTTTGCACTAGCTTGTTTCAAGCTAGAGACGCATTAGATTAGCATGAAAACACATCCCAGAGAACGGTTGACTCGGTACACGTGTTATTAACCCTCTAGGTTCATTTTGTCCTTTAAGAACATAACATAACAAATGGAATTTGCAAAACAGAGGTAATGTGTGACTTTTTGGAGCTGAGGAGCCAGTGATTCTGACTGCTCGCTCTTTTCTTTCCAAGGAGCAAAATTCAAGAAGTACATTGGTCACTCGGCCCATGTCACCAACGTGCGCTGGTCACATGACCTGCAGTGGGTGCTGACCACCGGTGGGGCCGACCACGCCCTCTTCCAGTGGAGGTTTCTGCCGGAGTCGGTAATGAACGGAGGACCGGATACCAACATACAAGGTGGGGAAACGCCAGAAAGAGTTTAATGTGCAGCCTTTCAGCCTGTTCTCAGGAACCATTCGTACATATAGCTATGCAAAATGAAGTTCGTAATTGGCGTGTATTCCACGTATTTATTACTGTCAGCAGCACACTGACTGCTGCTGTATAAGAGCGTGAAGATCCTCGTAGGGAGGAGGTCGGGGGGGAGGTTTGGGTCCTAAAACACAGAGCTTTAAAGAGGGGGGGAGCAGAGTTCATGTCCTGAAGAAGTTAAGGAGAAAACGCAAGACTTTCACCCAGGAAACAGGTGTTCATGTCCTGAAGAAGTTAAGGAGAAAACACAAGACTTTCACCCAGGAAACAGGTGTTCATGTCCTGGAGAAGTTAAGGAGAAAACACAAGACTTTCACCAGGAAACAGGTGTTCATGTCCTGGAGAAGTTAAGGAGAAAACACAAGACTTTCACCAGGAAACAGGTGTTCATGTCCTGAAGAAGTTAAGGAGAAAACACAAGACTTTCACCAGGAAACAGGTGTTCATGTCACAGGAGTACTACTTAAGGGGACAGGTGTTTTAATCCAAACCACAATACTTTTTTTCTAATCTTAATTAGTCATTTTGGTGTCTAATCTTAAGACAGTCGCTGCATGACGGTCACCTTTTGTCGGCTAAACTCAACTGTAGTCTAGTTGTTCCTATATCGATACCAGTATGCCTTATATCGCCCAGACTTAGATACTTCCTAATGTGCTGGTATCTTTGCCCAACGATGGCAAAAATAAAAAGGTTTTGTTGATAGTATCTATTCCATTACAGAAAAATGTACTACAGTATATCTAAGGAAGTTGAACTAATAAGTAGCTCTGCAGTGGACACTTTGGGTAGTAATAGTGCGTTCCATTTGTACTCGGAAGTCGGATTTCATAAAGTCATAAATGCCCCCTGACCTCGGATTTCTGAGCACAGGAATTTGGACAACCACGAGTACCCCAACCTCAAAATCCAACATGGCTGCCCCGTGCATCAACAGAAGTGAAAGCTGTAGTAACATACAGTTTATTAGCACTTCAGTCTTATCTGTGTCTCACTAAATCAGTTGTACATACAGTCCTGTCCAACGTCTATCTGTTGACATGTTGCTATAGTGTTCGTGAAACGCACAAAAAGTGATTCAAGGCCCTATCTTACACCCAGCGTCGCGCAGCACAAAGCCGGATGCAAGTGTCTTTGCTAGTTTAAAACCGACGCAATTTCCCATCCAGCGCCCGAGTAGTTTAAATAGCAAATGCACCTGCGCCCATCTTTGCGCCCATGGGCGTGCTGGTCTTACAGGGAGGTGTGTTCAGGTGCATTCTGGGCGTGCTGGTCTTACAGGGAGGTGTGTTCAGGTGCATTCTGGGCGTGCTGGTCTAACAGGGAGGTGTGTTCAGGTGCATTCTGGGCGTGCTGGTCTTACAGGGAGGTGTGTTCAGGTGCATTCTGGGCGTGCTGGTCTTACAGGGAGGTGTGTTCAGGTACATTCTGGGCGTGCTGGTCTTACAGGGAGGTGTGTTCAGGTGCATTCTGGGTGTATTGCTATCTTGAGGCAGTGGGAAGTGATGGCACCGTTGATCAACCATTGGTCTAAAGTCAATAACGGAGCATTTCATTGTTATTTTAACAGAGCATTAGTAAAATGCTCCTAGACTCGTGCACAGCACGTGCACACTATGCTTGTTACACACACAGGGACGCACAGCAGCACACACACACACACACACACACACACACACACATGCAGAAGATTACAAATACAAATATTACGGTGCAGATCCTCCATCATAACAGCAATGCTCCAAGGTCCAAACGCGCCTGGCTTTTAAAGGGAATGGGAGATGATCTCTGATTGGTTGATTGCATGTTACGCCCAAAACACACCTCTGATTAATGAAGACACTAAGGTCAACCCTTTTGAACCATGCGCCCGGCACACGGACCCTTTTTTCCGCCGTCAAACTAGCAAAAGTGGATTTGGACACGCCCTAAACACACCTGGGCCAGGTGTTCACGCCGTGTTCTTATATCGTTACAATAGGGCCCACAGTGTTTGTATGCCCATAACCAGCGTAAAGCATTGTTATCTACTGGTGTTGTTAACTTCTGAGTTCCGAGGTAAATGAAACGCACTATAATTTCGGTGTTTAACATTTGTTTGTATATCTCTGTGTCACTAAATGACTGGTTTAGATTAGTGAGTTGAGCAGAACTTGTGTCTCCTCTGCAGACGGTCACGGGGACTCTAACAGCGAGGAGTCGGACAGCGACGTGTCGGACGTCCCCGAGCTCGACTCAGACATCGAGCAGGAAACACAGATCCACTACGACAGACAGGTACGTCAGCTTGTTTCCCAGAGCGAGGCCCCGCCCAGCGCTGGAATGTAACTAAGTACATTTACTCCAGTACTGTACTTAAGTCCAAATGTTGAGGTACTTGTACTTTACTTGAGTGTTTTCTTTTCATGCCACTTTCTACTTCTACTCCGCTACATTTCAGAGAGAAATATTGTACTTTTTATCTGTTCCAGCTTTAGTTACTAGTTACTTTAGTTACTCCACTACATTCATCTGTTACAGCTTTAGTTACTAGTTACTTTACACATTAAGATTACTGCACACACAGATACACACACACACACACACACACACACACACACACACACACACACACACACACACACACACACACACACACACACACACACACACACAGACACACACACAGCACACGCACACTACACACACAGCACACACACACACACACACATACACACACACACACATACACACACACACACACACACACACACACAGCACACACACATACACACACACACACACACACATACACACACACACACACACACACACACACACAGACACACACACATACACACACACACACATACACACACACACACACACACAGCACACACACATACGCACATACGCACACACACACACACACACACACACACACAGACACACACATACACACACACACACACACACACAGATACACACACACACACACACACACACACACACACACACAAACACAGACACACACACACACATCTGACAGCTTTAGTTACTATTCTAAAGACACAAAACTCAAAACGATCATCACTTGTAACACAGACTGTCCAATGTTCAAAACATGACATCATTCATTCATATCTTTAAATACATCTTGCACAAACATTGGTTCAAAAACTAATGTATTGTGAAATACCACTGAACCGTTACTTCAGATCAGCCACACACAAGATACCTGTAGTTTCTCTGGGTCATCGTTCGTACAATCATTAAATATTGTAGTACAAAATAGGTGATACATGTTTCATTATGGTACTAGATGTAAATACATCCCTGTAAAAGTACTGCAGTAGTAGAGCGAATACTACAGACACAGCGGAATCATTGAACAAAACCTGAAATGTATTGATGAAAAACATAATACAGTACGATCACAACATAGGTTTATTTGAATCAAAGCAAAAATAATTAGCTACAAAATAGAAAAGACAGTACTGTAAAACATCAAATGCAGTATTCCTCAACTTGCTTGTACTGTAAAAAGCAAAACAAAGAAGTGATTACTGTACTTCTACATAGTATTCATCAACTCTGTCTTGTGGATTTGGCTGCAGGTTCTCATCTACATCGCAATTAGCCAAACATCTTGGAAAAAACCTTCGGGTTTGGCGATCAATGTGGTACGAGTATATATATGTATATGTATATGTATGTATACAGTATATATCTCAATCATCAGTAACGAGTTGGCAAAATTGGACAAGCAATTCCAAGGGCCTGCATGCATACAGTGCAGTACTGTCAATACTGTAAATAGTCTCAAAGGTGGTACATGGGACCATAGAAACAGTGTCTGATAAACAGTAGTACATTACAGTAAAGAATGATGATGAAATATTACATCCATAGATAATGTAGTCTAATTGGTACTGTCAGGGCACGCCCTCATACTCTGCTTCTGACTGGCTAGTAATCCTTACCTAGCTACTGTCAGGACACGCCCTCATACTCTGCTTCTGACTGGCTAGTAGTCCTTACCTAGGTACTGTCAGGGCACGCCCTCATACTCTGCTTCTGACTGGCTAGTAGTCCTTACCTAGGTACTGTCAGGACACGCCCTCATACTCTGCTTCTGACTGGCTAGTAGTCCTTACCTAGGTACTGTCAGGGCACGCCCTCATACTCTGCTTCTGACTGGCTAGTAGTCCTTACCTAGGTACTGTCAGGGCACGCCCTCATACTCTGCTTCTGACTGGCTAGTAGTCCTTACCTAGATACTGTCAGGACACGCCCTCATACTCTGCTTCTGACTGGCTAGTAGTCCTTACCTAGGTACTGAGCATGTGCGACTGCCAACAAAGATGTTCCAGCAGTGAGAGGTCTCACTCTGTAGCTAAAACAGAGACCTGAACACAGGGTGAAAAGAGGAGCTGCAGCAATGTGCAGTACAACAAAAATATAGTGTTTTTTGAAAATTAAACCACATAAACCTATTCTGGTACAACCTCTAAATACAATTATGAACCTGGAAATGAGCAGAATATGAGCTCTTTAATGGAGGCGCCACTGAATCATCTCCTCGTTCTTATTCCCGTCTGCAGCAGCACAGCTGGGCTCTGCTCTTATCTTTAATGCCAGCCGCCCGCCGCCAGTGTTGCAACAATGTGCTGCTCAGAGATAAAGCTCAAAGTGTGTGTGTGTGTGTGTGTGTGTCTGTGTGTGTGCGTGTGTGTGTGTGTGTGTGTGTGTGTGTGTGTGTGTGTGTGTATGCCAGACAAATAGAGAGAGAGCATGTCTGTTTATATTTCTCAGAAGCTCCCAAGCTTAAATGGAAAGAGCAGGAAAACTTATTATTATTATATTCCCTTATCCTTGGCATGCCTTCCTTCTCTTTTTGCCTATTTTCTTTCTTCTCTCTCTTCAGTTTTCCTCCGCCCCTTTATTTTCGTCCGTGCGGTCCAAATATCCCAACAACTATTCAATGGATTGCTGTGAAGACGTTCATGGTCCTCAGACGATAATCTTAGTATATTTTGTACCGATTTAGATTTAACTGTTCAACGCGAATATTTGACTTTTCACTCTTTTTTTTCCGCACAGACTATCAAACAATGTTTTATTGAGCTACCAGATATTTTAAAGAGGTTTGGTGGGACATTCAGGGTGACAAGGATGTTCACACAATAAAGGCCCTATTTTAACGATATAAGAACACGGCGTGAACACCTGGCCCAGGTGTGTTTAGGGCGTGTCCAAATCCACTTTTGCTAGTTTAACGGCGGAAAAAAGGGTCCGTGCGCTGGGCGCATGGTTCTAAAGGGTTGACCTTAGTGTCTTCATTAATCAGAGGTGTGTTTTGGGCGTAACATGCAATCAACCAATCAGAGATCATCTCCCATTCCCTTTAAAAGCCAGGCGCGTTTGGACCTTGGAGCATTGCTGTTATGATGGAGGATTTGCTCCATAATATTTGTATTTGTAATCTTCTGCATGTGTGTGTGCTGCTGTGCGTCCCTGTGTGTGTAACAAGCATAGTGTGCACGTGCTGTGCACGAGCCTAGGAGCATTTTACTAATGCTCTGTTAAAATAACAATGAAATGCTGCGTTATTGACTTTAGACCAGGTTGTTGTTGGTCAATGGTGCCATCACTTCCCACTGCCTCAAGATAGCAATACGCCCAGAATGCACCTGAACACACCTCCCTGTAAGACCAGCACGCCCAGAATGCACCTGAACACACCTCCCTGTAAGACCAGCACGCCCAGAATGCACCTGAACACACGTCCCTGTAAGACCAGCACGCCCAGAATGCACCTGAACACACCTCCCTGTAAGACCAGCACGCCCAGAATGCACCTGAACACACCTCCCTGTAAGACCAGCACGCCCATGGGCCACAGATGGGTGCAGGTGCATTTGCTATTTAAAAGACGCAGGCGCTGGATGGGAAACTGACAACTGCGTCTGTCTTAAACTAGCAAAGACACTTGCATCGGGCTTTTGCGCTGCGCCGGGTGCAGGATAGGTGCCCTAAGAGTAAACAAGCCAAGTTAGCCCTCGGAGCTAATACGTGCTAATGACCGGGGTTAATAAAATAAAGACAAAGACGCTGATAATCTGAACCATCTTCATCCAAGAAGGTTCAAGATGGTTCTTTCCTTTTAGATGATTATACAGTGAAGAGAAAAGTTGTGGAGAGAACAGGGAGTCAGTGAAATGGCCTATAACTCGCAGCACCATTCCACCGTGACCATGAAGCTCCAGAAAAATATGCAGTTTTGCAAAATGGAAAGCAGCGTGAAAGTAGAGCGCTGCCAGTCCCAAACCTGCCGGGAGAAAAGTCTCTCCCTGTGAACATCTCAGATGGCTGAAACCTGCCAGCTCCCCCTCAACACAGTCATTTGCATGAAAAATGAGCGGGCGTAGTCTCTGCTGAGGGCCAACACACTGCAGACTGTGTCCAGCTTCATTCTCCAACCAATAAAGAGAAACAGAGCACTGTTTTCCCTAGGTTTGGGAAGCATTAGGTGCACATATTTGGCAGGGGCTTTTAGGGATCCCGCTTTAAAGCCTAACTCTCGCCAAAACGCAACCTAGAGTCTTTATGTGAATGGACCCGAGTCTAAGTTTCGTTTAAAACATAATTAGGACGTAATCGCCACTTTTAAGATTGACCGTATTCTCGTTTCCGGTCAAATGGCCGAAATGAATGAGCGAGCTAGGGGCACCTCTATGATTAGTAGCATTAAAATCTCTTAAAACACTAAGGCCCTCATTTATGAAACGTGCGTACGACCTAAAACAGGCGTAGGACGGGCGTACGCCGATTCCTACGCAAAGCAAGGCATTTATCAATTTGAACGTGACCGTAGGCTGCGATAAAATCTCACGTCTTGTCTGAACTCGTGTACGCAAGTTTTTGAGTCAGTGTGGACTTGCGGTGCAGCATATAATCAGTTTAACAGGAGAAATCATCAGTTGATCACGTATTAACAATGGCAGATCTGGCTCTTTTAGAGGTCCTCTGTACGCCGGTAACAGTGCACATGTACGCGCACGGGCCACGGTGGAGCACTCCATCGGATTGATTAAGGGCAGATGGCTCTGGCTTGCATCAGCGGGGGGGACCCTACTATACGTGCCAGAAAAAGTCAGCAACATTGTTTTAGCCTGTGGGGTTCTGGAGCCAGATGACCCGATGCCCAGAGAGAGTCCAGCACAGCCCCAACTGGGGCTATATGAATGAGACAGGCTATAATTCCTCGCTATTAAAAGGTATAGTGTTATGTTTGGCAATGATAGCCACTCAATACAGGAAACATGACAATGCACAACATTTTTATTTATTCTTCAGGTTTTCGCTTCTCTTTTAAAGTGTCGTTAATGGCCACAAGTGAACGATTCATTTCTGCCATTGACCGAGTTATTTCGGCTTGTTTTTCCAGCCCCTCTGCTGTCAGGAGACAGGGTCGGGGTGGTGGTCCAGCACGGCGGGGTGGAGGACACGCTTTCTCCCTCACAGCTGTTGCCTGGCTCTGACTCATGAAAAAAACACGAGTAAAATAAAAGACACTGCATAAACTCCACTACTATTTAAATATACGTAAACCATGTTGGCCTAAGAGATTGCAATATGAGCCTGTATTACTATTAGGACTATTGCATACATATGTCAAGGATGTATAAATTAAATAAACTTCAGCTGGAGTCTGATTTACCACAGCAACACTGTTGATCTCTTTCTATTCCACATTCTTTCTACAGCCTTTAATAACAGCTTTCAGGCTGCCAAATCTACACACGTTAGTGCAAATAAACCTGAGATATCAGGGTTTCAAGTGCTGCTTCTTAGCCGGATTACGTCATGCCATGTCGTAAATTGTAGGGGTGAGACCTCAAATGAAGGCTTGTAACAGGGAGGAGAGTAACAGGGAGGAACGTAACAGGGAGGAACGTAACAGGGAGGAGAGTAACAGAGAGGAGAGTAACAGGAGGAGAGTAACAGGGAGGAGAGTAACAGAGAGGAGAGTAACAGGGAGGAGAGTAACAAAGAGGAGAGTAACAGGGAGGAGAGTAACAGAGAGGAGAGTAACAGAGAGGAGAGTAACAGAAAGGAGAGTAACAAAGAGGAGAGTAACAGGGAGGAGAGTAACAGAGAGGAGAGTAACAGGGAGGAGAGTAACAAAGAGGAGAGTAACAGGGAGGAGAGTAACAGAGAGGAGAGTAACAGGGAAGAGAGTAACAGGGAGGAGAGTAACAGGGAGGAGAGTAACAGAAAGGAGAGTAACAAAGAGGAGAGTAACAGGGAGGAGAGTAACAGAGAGGAGAGTAACAGGGAAGAGAGTAACAAAGAGGAGAGTAACAGGGAGGAGAGTAACAGAGAGGAGAGTAACAGAGAGGAGAGTAACAGAGAGGAGAGTAACAGAAAGGAGAGTAACAAAGAGGAGAGTAACAGGGAGGAGAGTAACAGAGAGGAGAGTAACAGGGAAGAGAGTAACAAGGAGGAGAGTAACAGGGAAGAGAGTAACAGGGAGGAGAGTAACAGGGAAGAGAGTAACAAAGAGGAGAGTAACAGGGAGGAGAGTAACAGAGAGGAGAGTAACAGGGAAGAGAGTAACAGGGAGGAGAGTAACAGGGAGGAGAGTAACAGAGAGGAGAGTAACAGAAAGGAGAGTAACAAAGAGGAGAGTAACAGAGAGGAGAGTAACAGGGAGGAGAGTAACAGAGAGGAGAGTAACAGAGAGGAGAGTAACAGAGAGGAGAGTAACAGAGAGGAGAGTAACAGGGAGGAGAGTAACAGAGAGGAGAGTAACAGAGAGGAGAGTAACAGAGAGGAGAGTAAAGATGGAAAGCTCCAAAAGCTTAGTTCCATATATGCACGGATAATGTATTGTTTTGTCGTTAGTGAAAACAATATTAACCTTGTAGTTGAAGGCGCCCCTAGCTCTCTCATTCAGAAGGCCATTTGACCGAAAACGAGAATACGGTCAATCTTAAAAGTGGCGTTTCCGTCCTAAATATGCTTTTAAACGAAAGTTTGACTCAGGTCCATTCACAAAAAGACCCTAGGTTGCAATTTAAACGCTTTAAACAGACATTAAAGTGTTCTCAGTTCAAACTTCTTCTTGAATTTAAACCATATAAAAGGAAATCGTCTCCAGCTTTCTTTTATTGAACAAATTAAACATATTGAATATAAAAAGCAGCACTAAAAAAAAGTGACTTTCTACTATCTCTTCCGCGATATGTCGCAGCCTTTTCGCGGTGTATATATTGCGCCGGTTGATATCGAGATGCCGATAAAGAAACAATATATTGTGCAGTCCTAACTTACACATCTTTTTGGACTGTTATTATCTCCATATCTGTGTCTAAAACGTTAAATAAATAAATAAATAACCATTAAAAAAGCATATAGACAAAAAAATTCCCAAAGAAGTCAACCGATTTGTTGCATGTAAACATGAATATTAGTGGAATGTTCTCTTTCATTAGCTGCGTAAACAGCTTAGAGGAATATGGTCTTTTACATAGTAAGAGCAAAAAAAGGAATATTATGTGCATGTAAATGTAATAGCACTTTTGTGTGTGTGTGTGTGTGTGTGTGTGTGTGTGTGTGTGTGTGTGTGTGTGTGTGTGTGTGTGTGTGTGTGTGTGTGTGTGTGTTCTGCAGGTGTATAAGGAGGACCTGCCTCAGTTGCAGCAGCAGAGCAGAGAGAAGAAACAGCAGGTCGGCTCTCTGAAGAGACAGAGAGGACCGGACCAGGGCCTCCGGCTGCAGTTTGTGCACGGGTAACACGTCCACGTTTGTCAGCGTTACATCGCCTCTTTCAGACATGCATGTCTTTACATAAAATGCAATGTCAGTTTAACACAGTCAGTCTTATGTCTTAATTAGTGCCTGAATGTTTTTTTACGTAAAAGAAAAGGACCATGAACATGAAAGCCTGGAACTCAAGGTTTGGTTTTATCTGCAATTTAGATTTAGCAAACACGTTATGGTAGCCAATCACAAAATAAAAGCAAATATGAGTCTGGAAAGCATCAAACATGCATTTTAGATGAAGGAGATGAGAGTATATCCAGTTGTTCCTCGTGCCCGTTTGCTCAGCGCCGTTAAATAGCATGTACGGGATGCAGGAGGTTGCAACCCGGAAGTTATTGGAAACAAACAATGGGATTGGCTCTATCACTAATACAGATATTATACATGTATTTATACAATCAATGGGTGTATTAAAAGGGGAAAGAGGCCACAGAGGCTGCGTTGTACCCTGTCAGTTTTTTTCATAAATTATCGAGCACTTATGTTTCAGACTGCAATACACAAACATTATAATCAGGCAATGAGTTTTAAATGGACCACAAACGGTGTGTGTGTGTGTGTGTGTGTGTGTGTGTGTGTGTGTGTGTCTGTCTGTCTGTCTGTCTGCCTGTCTGTCTGCGCATCTGTGTGTGTGTGTGTGTGTGTGTGTGTGTGTGTGTGTGTGTGTGTGTGTGTGTGTGTGTGTCTGTCTGTCTGTCTGCCTGTCTGTCTGCGCGTCTGTGTGTGTGTGTGTGTCTGCGCATGTCCATGTGTGTGTGTGTGTGTGTGTGTGTGTGTGTGTGTGTGTGTGTGTGTGTGTGTGTGTGTCGGTCGGTCTGTCTGTCTGTGTGTCTGTCATTCTGTGTCTGTCTGTCTGTCTGTCTGTCTGTGTCTGCACGTATCTGTGTGTGTGTGTGTGTGTCTGTCTCTGTCTGTCTGCCTGTCTGTCTGCGCGTCTGTGTGTGTGTGTGTGTGTGTGTGTCTGTGCATGTACATGTGTGTGTGTGTGTGTGTGTCTGTGTGTCTGTCATTCTGTGTCTGTCTGTCTCTGTGTCTGTCTGTGTCTGTGTGTGTGTCTGTCTGTCTGCCTGTCTGTCTGACTGTGTGCGTGCAGGTACCGTGGTTACGACTGCAGGAACAACCTGTTCTACACTCAGGGCGGGGAGGTGCTGTACCATGTGGCGGCAGTGGGCGTGGTCTACAACCGGCAGCTGCACAGCCAGCGCTTCTACCTGGGCCACGACGACGACATCCTGAGCCTCAGCATGCACCCGCTGAAGGACTACGCTGCTACGGGACAGGTGGGCAGGGACCCGTCCGTCCACGTGTGGGACGTCCAGACTCTCAAGTGTCTCTCGTTGCTCCGAGGTTTCCACCAGAGAGGAGTGTGTGCTCTGGACTTCTCAGGTAACCACCTGCGTGTGTGTCAACATCTGTCTTTATGAGGACCAGCGGTGGAAGAAGTATTCAGATGCTTTATTACTTTAGTAAAAGTACCAATACCACAGTGTAAAAATACTCTGTTACAAGTAAAAGTCCTGCATTGAAAATGTTTGTTAAAGTCTGTAAGTCTCGTCAGGAAAATGTAGTTAAAGTATTAAAAGTAAAGAAGAATCCTCATATTTTAGAAAGTGGAAAGGATCCAAACAGTCCTAACGTCACACACACACACACACACACACACACACACACACACACACACACACACACAGTAGAAAGTGTGAAGGATCAACCAGTTGTGTGTTTAATGGTCTGATCATCTCAGCTGGACTTGTAGCCGTTATATTGTTGGCTAGTTTACTTTAGAATAAAACTTTTAAAGCTTTTATAAACTACATGTGTTCTGTGTGCAGGAATCTGAATGTGTAAAGTAACTAGTAACTAAAGTAACTAGTAACTAAAGCTGGAACAGATGAATGTAGTGGAGTAACTAAAGTAACTAGTAACTAAAGTAACTAGTAACTAAAGCTGGAACAGATGAATGTAGTGGAGTAACTAAAGTAACTAGTAACTAAAGCTGGAACAGATGAATGTAGCGGAGTAACTAAAGTAACTAGTAACTAAAGCTGGAACAGATGAATGTAATGGAGTAAAAAGTACAATATTTCTCTCTGAAATGTAGTGGAGTAGAAGTAGAAAGTGGCATGAAAAGAAAAGACTCACGTAAAGTACAAGTACCTCAACTTTTGGACTCAACTACAGTACTGGAGTAGATGTACTTAGTTACATTCCACCACTGATGAGGGTTGATTTAAAGTGAGGACATTCATACTCTATTCCCCAGATTGCTCACTTTTCAGCCTTCAAGTCGATGTGCATTGCTCCATTTTGTCACTCTGTCCAATACTTTGATCCGGAGTGAAATCTTTCGCCAGCTCGGCGCCAGTTTACCTAAGTAATTAAATCAAAACATTTCCTCTCTGTGTTCCTGATGCAGCTGATGGAAAGAGTCTGGTGTCAGTGGGGGTGGATGACGGACATTCGATTGTCGTCTGGGACTGGAAGAGAGGAGAGAAACTCGCAACTGCCAGGTACTGTCAGAACTATCACTACTCTAAACTACTGCCAGGTACTGTCAGAACTATCACTACTCTAAACTACTGCCAGGTACTGTCAGAACTATCACTACTCTAAACTACTGCCAGGTACTGTCAGAACTATCACTACTCTAAACTACTGCCAGGTACTGTCAGAACTATCACTACTCTAAACTACTGCCAGGTACTGTCAGAACTATCACTACTCTAAACTACTGCCAGGTACTGTCAGAACTATCACTACTCTAAACTACTGCCAGGTACTGTCAGAACTATCACTACTCTAAACTACTGCCAGGTACTGTCAGAACTATCACTACTCTAAACTACTGCCAGGTACTGTCAGAACTATCACTACTCTAAACTACTGCCAGGTACCGTCAGAACTATCACTACTCTAAACTACCGCCAGGTACCGTCAGAACTATCACTACTCTAAACTACCGCCAGGTACTGTCAGAACTATCACTACTCTAAACTACTGCCAGGTACTGTCAGAACTATCACTACTCTAAACTACTGCCAGGTACTGTCAGAACTATCACTACTCTAAACTACTGCCAGGTACTGTCAGAACTATCACTACTCTAAACTACTGCCAGGTACTGTCAGAACTATCAGTACTCTAAACTACTGCCAGGTACTGTCAGAACTATCACTACTCTAAACTACTGCCAGGTACTGTCAGAACTATCACTACTCTAAACTACTGCCAGGTACTGTCAGAACTATCACTTCTCTAAACTACTGCCAGGTACTGTCAGAACTATCACTACTCTAAACTACTGCCAGGTACTGTCAGAACTATCACTACTCTAAACTACCGCCAGGTACTGTCAGAACTATCACTACTCTAAACTACCGCCAGGTACCGTCAGAACTATCACTACTCTAAACTACCGCCAGGTACCGTCAGAACTATCACTTCTCTAAACTACCGCCAGGTACTGTCAGAACTATCACTACTCTAAACTACTGCCAGGTACTGTCAGAACTATCACTACTCTAAACTACTGCCAGGTACTGTCAGAACTATCACTACTCTAAACTACCGCCAGGTACTGTCAGAACTATCACTACTCTAAACTACCGCCAGGTACTGTCAGAACTAGCACTACTCTAAACTACTGCCAGGTACTGTCAGAACTATCAGTACTCTAAACTACTGCCAGGTACTGTCAGAACTATCACTACTCTAAACTACTGCCAGGTACTGTCAGATCTATCACTTCTCTAAACTACTGCCAGGTACTGTCAGAATTATCACTACTCTAAACTACTGCCAGGTACTGTCAGAATTATCACTACTCTAAACTACTGCCAGGTACTGTCAGAATTATCACTACTCTAAACTACTGCCAGGTACTATCAGATTTTGTTAAGATTGCGGTTTCGACCCAGAACACAGAGATACCACACGAGACACAGAGTAACAAGTTCATGTTGTTTTAATGAATAGGTCTGTACTTAGTGATATCAAGGTCAGCAGAGACAGGGCTAGATAGCTTCAGGCCTGGACGGAGGCTCGAGGTGGGCAGGCAGCGGAAAATCCAGGATGTCTCTCTGCAGAATCCGAGCGTGGAAGGTGGCAAGGGCAGAGCGGCGAGGAGCAGGCAGAACAGCTGACACCGGCAGGAACGCAGCAGGACTTGATGCGAGTCTGAACAGAGAAGCAGAGAATCAGCAAAAGCACAAGGAATACAGGTCTAAGAAAAACTAGAACGAACAAAGTCAAAACACTGAGCCAAGTTACCACACTGGTGGATGTAACATTCTGGCGCCGATGAGGAGATCAGCCCGGGTATAAGTACTGCAGAGGTGAATCATGGAATTAGACGTAGCTGTGCAGGTACAGTTAATTGAACGGCCATGCCCCTTACCCACTTCCTCGAAGTCAAGCCCCTTGACCTACTTTCAACTATCAGTACTCTAAACTACTGCCAGGTACTGTCAGAACTATCAGTACTCTAAACTACTGCCAGGTACTGTCAGAACTATCAGTACTCTAAACTACTGCCAGGTACTGTCAGAACTATCACTACTCTAAACTACTGCCAGAAAATAACAGTAGTTTACTTACCCAAAAATAACAGTTTCTGTCCACTTACCCAATAATGTATTCTTTCTAAGAGCAAGTGTATAACTGTTATACAACTGTTATACAACTGTAATTATTATTATTATTATTATTATTATTATTATTATCTCTGTTGCTATCTACTCAAGATAAGATTTATATTTTGAAATCCTGCATTGTTATTTAATGTGGGATTTGTTTTAAAAATATAATTATTGGGTGCCCGGTTAGCTCAGTTGGCAGAGCAGGCGCCCATATAGAGAGGTTTATTCCTCGACGCAGCGGGCCAGGGTTCGACTCCCACTTGCGGCCCTTTGCTGCATGTCATTCCCCCCTCTCTCTCCCCTTTAATGTCTTCAGCTGTCCTGTCAAAATCTAATTATGACTATTTTATTTAATGTTTGTTATTTAGTAGTTATGAGTAACTTTTGATAAGTTGACACATCTGTTCTGCACAGTTTATAGAAATAAAGGAATATTCTTCACTCATTTGTCTGCAGCTCAATCGGTTAAAAGTGTACTTCAAAGTACTGTTAGTATTTACTGTTTGGGTACTGTTGGAGGAATTCTGTCCAAATAAGGTCCTAATGCCTGTCAAAGCTGACTCCAATTTATTAATTCCCGTGCTTTCTTTCATTGGACTTAAGTCAGAACACAAGGATCAATCTGAGACGAAGAGTTTACTGAGTCCAGATAAGGGTTACAAACAGCTGTGGGTTCGCAAACAGCATCTAAAGTCGCTTTTCCATCACGTGGTACCTGCTCGACTCGCCTTTTTTGGTTTTCCATTACGAAAAAAAGTCCCTGGTACTTGCTAACAGGTACTTTATTTAGTACCACCTCAGTCGAGGTTCCCAGCGAGCTGAGGCGATACCAAAAGGTGACGTGAAAGCGACAGACGGGGGCGTCCTGAACAAACCTGCTATGTTTAAATAGTTCATCCAGCTGTGTTTCTTTCTGCTGCCTCCAGCTTCATTTGAAACTAAATGTGTCTTCTGACAACAACACACCTTCCACGTTCTGTGTGTCGCGTTAGGTCACGGCAGTTTCCTGCGGCGCCTCTTGTTTTCCAGTTCTGCGGAGGCTCCAGGCAGAGCTTTCGCCGTAGCCACGTACACACACACGTGGCCGGCTCGACGCACACACCAGCACACAAGTATAAACATCAGGCCACTTACACAGGCTACGGAGAAAGCTCTGCGTGGAGCCTCCACAGAACTGGAAAACAAGCTCATGTGGCCTGATGTTTATACTTGTTCGCTGGTGTTTGCGTCGAAACGGCGTATAACGACCAGCCACGCTGAGGCGGTACTAACATCTGCAACGGAAAACGGACGCACAGTGTGTCGAGTCGAGTCGAGTAGAGTCGAGCAGGTACCATGTGATGGAAAAACGCCATAAGTTTCCCTAGCAACAGACATTAAGTCAGAGCTCGGTCCACCAAGATCTCGTCTGAAAATGAACTCTGATCTGTTCTCTCCCTCAAGCTTTCCTGCAGTAGCACAAAAACAACATGAAAGAGCAGAAAGTCCGCATGGGATAGTAAGACATACAGTATATGCATTTAATTATCCCAAATTTAAATGTTTAATTAACTCATGCAGCATTTGGTTTCATGTCAATTATCCACTTTTCCTAATTTCTGTCAAAAATCGTTCTATGTCTCAAAACATGTCACTGAATACATTTCCTGAACAATATCAAACTATTGCTCTTTTCCTGTAGGATCTGCTTCATTGTTATAGCTTATTGCCAGGTACCTGTCTCTTCCATGTATAGCTTTCTCACTGTTCTCTAGCTACCTCACAGCAGAGTTGTGTTTACTAATTTCAGTCCCTACTAAGGTTACAGTAACAGCTTCAATTTATCAGGGAAGGTTGTAGAAGAGGAAACTCATGCTGTGCTTCATACTGTACATGTGTTAGTATGCTATGGAGACAGTTGATCCAGGCAGGATGACTTTTATCTTTTTAACATTGGATTTCACTGCAGGGACCAATCCATTTTCATATCCTCTCGCCATCTACCTTTCCCCAATCTCCCGTTTGTTTCAAAGTGTGTCTCACTTCTGCATCGGTCAGAGCCAGCTTGGTCCACTGAGGGTGACCACGTTTCGCTACTTTAAGCCCACGCCGTACCTGGCGCGGGTCAACACGGGCCTGTACAAACGCATGCGCTGGAACATGGAGAGACTCCGAGACGAGCAGCAGACAGATGAAGAGAGCGATCCTGTGTCTTCTTCTTTTTTTAGACAGAAACTGTTATCTTCCCACACACACACACCAAGGTCGGGGCCTCCGTGTGGTGCAACTTCCTCTTCCGTTCTCGCAACCTTTGAACAATGCACCTCTACGCCACAAAAGCCTAAACTATTTTTTTGACTTAAACCTAACTTTCTGTGCATCAGAGGTCACCCGGAGTACTTTTAACCACTTCCTCAATGACTAACACAGCTCTTTTGCAATGAGCACATACACACATATCCTCTTTTAAGTGTGTCCTACTACTTTTGTCTCCTTTTCTGCAGAGGTCATAAGGAGAAGATCTTTGTGGTGAAGTGTAATCCCCTACTGATGGACAAACTGGTCACGGTGGGAATCAAACACATCCAGTTCTGGCAACATGCAGGTAAAACTACACTCTGGCTTTAATATCTCAGAATAACTGCTGCAGGGTCAGAAATGTACCTAAATACACTCTTGTTACTGCAACAAAGGAGTCTTTGGGAATCTGGACACACGAAAGATAGCACTGACAGTATTTTCTTTGTTATGTTAAATTCCCAATATGCTCACCGTCACCGTACATACATTTATAATCCATTGTCTTTTGCTGCAACAGCCGGCGTCCCAAAAGAGACAATTAAAAATGAATCTAAAGCAGACATTTCTGTGAGTTTTCTTCCTCGGGGGTAAAACAGGAGATTTAGGCTACATTAACATCGCTACGTTTTGGTTTGAAAAGGAATATCTTCTGCTATGTTTCCCCCTCTCGTTCCCCCTGCTCTGGTGTTTCCCCCTCTCGTTCCCCCTGCTCTGGTGTTCCCCCTCTCATTCCCCCTGCTCTGGTGTTTCCCCCTCTCATTCCCCCTGCTCTGGTGTTCCCCCCTCTCATTCCCCCCTGCTCTGGTGTTCCCCCCTCTCATTCCTCCTGCTCTGGTGTTTCCCCTCTCATTCCCCCCCTGCTCTGGCGTTCCCCCTCTCATTCCCCCCTGCTCTGGTGTTCCCCCCTCTCATTCCCCCTGCTCTGGTGTTTCCCCCTCTCATTCCCCCCTGCTCTGGTGTTTCCCCCCTCTCATTCCCCCTGCTCTGGTGTTTCCCCCTCTCATTCCCCCTGCTCTGGCGTTTCCCCCCTCTGATTCCCCCTGCTCTGGTGTTCCCCCCTCTCATTCCCTCTTGCTCTGGTGTTCCCCCCTCTCATTCCCCCTGCTCTGGTGTTTCCCCCTCTCATTCCCTCTTGCTCTGGTGTTCCCCCCTCTCATTCCCCCTGCTCTGGTGTTTCCCCCCTCTCATTCCCCCCTGCTCTGGTGTTTCCTCCCTCTCATTCCTCCTGCTCTGGTGTTCCCCCCTCTCATTCCCCCTGCTCTGGCGTTTCCCCCTCTCATTCCCCCTGCTCTGGTGTTTCCCCCTCTCATTCCCCCTGCTCTGGCCCAGTATACCAGACTGTTGATGAGATATGAGGTTAGGGCGTGTTAGTTTAAACAGAGATTAGTTCTTCTACTGGAGAGAAAAACATTTGGTGCACCGAGATCACTTTTGGCTCAAAACTTTACGCTTAAAAACCAAAACGTTCATGTCGGTAGATGCTTTTTTGATGCTTTTTTGGCACTTTTTTGTAGCTTTCAACACTTTTAACGCTCTCTTGCGAAGGTAAAATGAAACCAGAAGCCAGTAAAACCAGTCAAAGACTGTTTTTTACACTTCTTTTGACGCTTTCGACATTTTGAACACCCTTTTTGATGGTTTCTTTGACGCTTTCGATGAAAGTAGCGTCTGATCGAGTGCTTCTCTGTCCGTCCTCCAGGTGGCGGTCTGACCTACAGGCGCGGTGTGTTCAGGAGCGCGGGCCGGCCGGAGACCATGATGTCGGTGTGCTACGGCCGCAGCGAGGCGCTGGTGTTCTCCGGCGCCGCCACGGGAGACGTTTACATCTGGAAGGAAGCGCTGCTGCTGAAAACAGTCAAAGCTCACGACGGACCGGTGTTCGCCATGTTCTCCCTTGACAAGGTGTGTGTGTGTGTGTGTGTGTGTGTGTGTGTGTGTGTGTGTGTGTGTTGTGTGTCTGTGTTGTGTGTGTGTTTGCGTCTGTGCGTAGTGTGTAGTGTGTGTGTAGTGAGGCAGTGCGTAGTGTGTAGTGTGTGTGTAGTGTGTAGTGTGTATGTAGTGTGTAGTGTGAAGTGTGTAGTGTGTGCGTAGTTTGTAGTGTGTGCGTAGTGTGAAGTGTGTAGTGTGTGCGTAGTGTGAAATGTGAAGTGTGTAGTGTGAAGTGTGTAGTGTGTGCGTAGTTTAGTGTGTGTGTGTAGTGTGTGCGTAGTGTGTAGTGTGTGCGTAGTTTAGTGTGTGTGTAGTGTGTGCGTAGTGTGAAGTGTGTAGTGTGTGCGTAGTGTGAAGTGTGTAGTGTGTGCATTGTGAAGTGTGTAGTGTGTGCGTAGTGTGTAGTGTGTGCGTAGTGTGAAATGTGAAGTGTGTAGTGTGAAGTGTGTAGTGTGTGCGTAGTTTAGTTTGTGTGTGTAGTGTGTGCGTAGTGTGTAGTGTGTGCGTAGTATGTAGTGTGTGCGTAGTGTGTAGTGTGTGCGTAGTGTGAAATGTGAAGTGTGTAGTGTGAAGTGTGTAGTGTGTGCGTAGTTTAATGTGTAGTGTGTAGTGTGTGCGTAGTGTGTAATGTGTAGTGTGTAGTGTGTGCATAGTGTGCGTAGTGTGTAGTGTGTGCGTAGTGTGAAGTGTGTAGTGTGTGCATTTAGTGTGTAGTGTGTGCGTAGTGTGAAGTGTGTAGTGTGTGTGTAGTGTGTGCAGTGTGTGTGTAGTGTGTAGTGTGTAGTGTGTAGTGTGTGTGTAGTGTGTAGTGTGTAGTGCGTAGTGTGTGTAGTGTGTAGTGTGCGTAGTGTGTAGTGTGTGAGTGTGTAGTGTGTGTGTAGTGTGTGAGTGTGTGCGTAGTGTGTAGTGTGTGCATTGTGTGTAGTGTGTAGTGTGAAGTGTGTAGTGTGTGCTTAGTTTAGTGTGTGTGAAGTGTGAAGTAGTGTGTAGTTTGAAGTGTGTGCGTAGTGTGAAGTGTGTAGTGTGTGCGTAGTGTGCGTAGTGTGTAGTGTGTGCATTGTGTGTAGTGTGTAGTGTGAAGTGTGTAGTGTGTGCGTAGTGTGTAGTGTGTGCGTAGTGTGTAGTGTGAAGTGTGTGGTGTGTGCGTAGTGTGTAGTGTGTGCGTAGGGGTGTAGGGTGTAGTGTGTGCGTAGTGTGAAGTGTGTAGTGTGTGTGTAGTGTGTAGTGTGTACGTAGTGTGAAGTGTGTAGTGTGTGTGTAGTGTGTGCGTAGTGTGAGCGTAGTGTGTAGTGTGTGTGTAGTGTGTAGTGTGTAGTGTGTAGTGTGAAGTGTGTAGTGTGTGTGTAGTGTGTAGTGTGTGCGTAGCGACTGGGCCCAAATGCTCCGCCTACACTAACGACTTGACGTTTCTCGACTGACTCCTGTCGCCGTGAAGAAACAGCAGTTCTCCTCTGAGCTCCCCGCTGTCATTATGACTTCTGTTTCCCATAATTATGACTTACTAATTAATGGTTATGACTCACCTTCTCATAATTACACCTCGAAGATCTCATAACAGGTGTTCCAGTGAATTCTGTGACCTGATTTCAGCTTTATTCCCGCTGTCTGTCACACGGAGTTGCATGCTTTGTGTTAGCTCGTATCATGCTTTAATGTCTACTTCTTTTTCATTGGCTAGAATTAAAAAGGCTCCGACTGGTGTTGCTGTCTTCTGGTTTTATTCTACTGTCTTCTGGTTTTATTCTACTGTCTTCTAGTTTTATTCTACTGTC
>NC_135877.1:22145899-22158399 GCF_031162955.1 Sander vitreus | reverse complement strand
TGAAGCGGATGCGGGCAGCAACTGGTGACCAGTGAAGAGAGCGGAGGAGCGGTGTAGTGTAGAGGGTGACACAGGAATCAATTGTCGCTCCAGAGCCCACGGAAATACTCCTGTCATATCCCGATCACGACTGCCCCCCCACCCCCAAAAAAAAAAAAATCCTGTCCTGCAAAATCCCGTCCCGTCACCTGGCGGAAAAGAGAGAACGCAAAAAGAGACGTTATCCGTCGCTGTCTGGAGGATCACTAGCCAGTTGATATCGCGTGTGTGCGTTTGGTTAATCAAGGTTGCCTTGAAATTTAGGCTACACTATACATGCATTACCTACAGGTCTAGGTAACATGTATTACCTGCAGGTCTAGGTAACATGTATTACCTGCAGGTCTAGGTAACATGTATTACCTGCAGGTCTAGGTAACATGTATTACCTGCAGGTCTAGGTAACATGCATTACCTACAGGTCTAGGTAACATGCATTACCTGCAGGTCTAGGTAACATGTATTACCTGCAGGTCTAGGTAACATGTATTACCTACAGGTCTAGGTAACATGCATTACCTGCAGGTCTAGGTAACATGTATTACCTGCAGGTCTAGGTAACATGTATTACCTGCAGGTCTAGGTAACATGTATTACCCTGCAGGTCTAGGTAACATGTATTACCTGCAGGTCTAGGTAACATGTATTACCTTCAGGTCTAGGTAACATGTATTACCTGCAGGTCTAGGTAACATGTATTACCTGCAGGTCTAGGTAACATGTATTACCTGCAGGTCTAGGTAACATGTATTACCTGCAGGTCTAGGTAACATGTATTACCTGCAGGTCTAGGTAACATGTATTACCTACAGGTCTAGGTAACATGCATTACCTGCAGGTCTAGGTAACATGTATTACCTGCAGGTCTAGGTAACATGTATTACCTGCAGGTCTAGGTAACATGTATTACCTGCAGGTCTAGGTAACATGTATTACCTGCAGGTCTAGGTAACATGTATTACCTGCAGGTCTAGGTAACATGTATTACCTTCAGGTCTAGGTAACATGTATTACCTGCAGGTCTAGGTAACATGTATTACCTGCAGGTCTAGGTAACATGTATTACCTGCAGGTCTAGGTAACATGTATTACCTTCAGGTCTAGGTAACATGCATTACCTACAGGCTTAGGCCATTTAATTACGTACTTCCTAACGGAGATCTTCTTCCACTCAAAACACACATTTCTCCATCCCGCTCCCGCCCACTCCCATTGATTTCTATGCTCTATTCCGTCCCTATCACGTTACCAACCGTGAAATTGACTCCCGTACCGCAAGACTTCGTAAGAGTTCCGAAAAATTGTCCCCCTCTAGTGTAGTGTGAGAGAACTTGGGGAGGTTGAAGACAAGTTGAGCTGCTGTGTTCTGAATGAGCTAAAGGGGCCAAACGGCACATGCAGGCAGGCCAATCAGGAGGGAGTTGCAGTAGTCTAGACGTAAGATGACTAGAGCCTGAACCAGAACCTGAGACGCCTTCTGCGTTAGAAGGGGATGTATCCTTCTGATGTTGTGCAGCATGTATCTACACAATCGGGTAGTAATGTTGGCAGTGAAGGAGAGTTGGTCGTCAAGTGTCACACCCAGGTTTCTAGCAGTCTGGGTGGGGACTACCACAAAGTTGTCAATTGTTATAGTCAGGTCCTGGGTAGGAGAGCCCTTCCCCGGAAGGAAAAGGAGCTCAGTCTTGTCAAGATTGAGTTTCAGATGGTGTGTGGACATCCAAGAAGAAATGTCAGTCAGACAAGCCGAGATACGTGCTGCTACCTGCGTTTCAGACTCCGGAAAGGAGAGAATTAGTTGGGTGTCATCTGCGTAGCTGTGATAAGAAAAGCTGTGCGAGTGAATGACAGACCCGAGAGAGTTCGTGTACAGAGAAAAGAGGAGGTGTCCCAGGACTGATCCCTGAGGAACCCCAGTTTTGAGTGCGCAAGGTTCTGAGATAGATCCTTTCCAAGTTACCCGCTAGGTCAAGTAGCAAACAGCAAAAGGAGGCAGAATGAGCAAAATCAACAGAACAAAAACAGTCAATTTAACCTTAAGGCAGCAGATCCAATGGCAGTGGGTGGAGAAGCCAAATAAAGTAAGTGCTTATCTTAATATCTAGCTGTCTAGCAGTAAGTCTCATCAGAAGTGCACTCTAAGTCTGGTCTGATTTGAGCTGTTTTATGTAACTGGCTACAAGTGAGGAGGCCCCACCCTAGCTAAAAACAAGGAAATAAAAGTAAATAAATAACAATTCCTTTACAAACCTTGAACCAGGACTAACAAACTGCATGTTGGCCTGTTCACACAATTAGCAACGCTAGCATGTTAGCTCGACAGCCCGAAAACAAAACCAAGCACCTGTAGCATGGTAGCATTTTGTTAGCATGTAGCTAAAACACACAGCTGGTCACATTATAGTTTCTCTGAGGCATGAGGTGTGTGTGTGTGTGTGTGTGTGTGTGTGTGTGTGTGTGTGTGTGTGTCATCTTTGTGTGGGCGCATGTTTAGATGAACGGTGTCTGGCGAGCTCCGAGCAGCAGAGGTCTGTGGAGATCCACAGTTTGTCATTGGTCAAGTTTTATTCCATGAAGTATAAGAAAGCATCCGTCTAGACCTGTCTGTCTCTCTGTCTGTCTGTGTGCAGACTGACCATGCTGTCTCGCTGACTGTTACTGCACCTGTCTTTCACTCAGGTTGATTGATTATTTGATTGACAGCCTGATTGTTCCTCCAGGCCTCCTGTGAGTCGAGCAGCGCCGCAGCCGGAGAAACTCCAGAAGAACAACGTCTCCAAGAAGAAGAGACTGGTGGAGGTATGTCCGTCTCTTTCTTTCTTTCTCTGTATGTCTGTCTGTCTGTTAACTCACATGTCTCTGAACGCACACATGCACGGATGGCGACACAGACGACAACTATACACTTCCGAAATATCTACGATGTGCTCTCTCGGCCACTCTCACTACTAAGAAAACAAACTTTATCAGCCAGCGCATACAGGTGTCCTCTCTGTGACCCCAAAACAAAGGCGCTGATTGGCTGATCCCTGTTACAAGTCTTCTTTACAGTCTGTCTGCCCCCCTGTTTACGCATCTCCCCCTCTCTTGTAGGACCTGGTTTTAGATCATGTCTTTGGTTTTCGGGGCTTTGATTGTCGCAACAACCTGCACTACCTCAACGACGGCACCGACATCGTCTACCACACTGCCGCCACCGCCATCGTCCACAGTCTCAGCAACGGTAATCATGGCAACGCACACAGTCCTAACACACACTTGAGCTCATTAAAACCAAACCAGAGAATAAAAAATAAAAAAAGAACCATTGCATAAAAGCAATGTTTCCGCCTAAAGTTGTCCAGGAGGTGCAGTAGTTGACGGACACGCCAGTTTCTGCAGTTAGGAATCGAACCTGCGACCTTTCAGATCAAAGTAATGTGTTCATGTGTCTTCTTGTGCTGTGCAGGAACTCAGAGTTTCTACCTGGAGCACACTGACGACATCCTCTCTCTGACTGCCAACCAGCACCCGAAATACAAGAATATCATCGCCACTGGACAGATCGGTACACTGAGAGAGTGTGTGTGTTTTGTGTGTGTGTGTGTGTGTGTGTGTGTGTGTGTGTGTGTGTGTGTGTGTGTGTGTGCGTGCATGTATGTTGTAGGCAGAATTTGTCCAAATAAGGTCCTAAGGCCTGACAAATCTGACTTCTATTAATTAATTCCCGTGCCTTCTTTAATTTGACTTACGTTTACCATACACAAGGATCAATCGGAGACGATGAGTTCAGTTAGTCAAGTTTACTGAGTCCAGCATAAGAGTTACAAACACAGCTGTGGGTTCACAAACAGAATGTAAGTTTCCCTAGGGACAGACATGAAGTCAGAGCTTGGTCCACCAAGATCTCATCTGAAGTGTGAGCCCTGATCTATCCTCTCCCTTAGGCTTTTATGCTCCCTTGTTTTCTTGTTTCTAGGCAGAAACTGGTATCTTCACAAACACACACGCCAAGGTCGGGGCCTCTGTGTGGTGCAACTTCCTCATCTGTTCTGTAACTTTAACTGCCTTTCCTGTTTTTCTGCATATCTGTCTGGTACACAATGCACTCTTAACCTTTTATGCGTCAGAGACAGTTCCTTGAACCACTTCCTCAATGACTGCACACATCTCTTTTATGAGCACAAATACAACTTTAACTGCTAATATTCTACAATGTTTGTCAGTCTGTGTGTGTGTGTGTGTGTGTGTGTGTGTGTGTGTGTCTGTGCGTGTGTGTGCGTGCTTCTGCATGTTTGTGTGTTTCTTGACTAAGTCTTCTGAAATAAATGAGTCCTGCTTTTCTCTCCTCTGCTTCATGTTTAACCCGCTTGCTTTTCTTTTTTCCGACTGAGAGAACAGAAACAGACACTAAGGGGGCCTTGCTTCATTCAGGAAGCAGCAGCAAAATGATTAGTTGAGAGGAACTTTATGTACTTTTTGCTGAAGGGATGGTAGAGAGAAAGAGAGGGGGATTTAGTTTTTCTTCATCCTGGATTTATGTTTGATTTTAGCCTTTCCTTGTGAGGTTTATTGTATTAAAAAAAGTATTAAAGTAAAATCAAAAGCGATATTGCTTTGTGCCCTTATCAAATCACAAAAGACTGTGATTTAATTAAATAAGTATACTATAATAAGTTTGAATGAGATAAATATAAATACGTATATCTCCCCCCGCTGTTAAAAAGCAACTAAGTAACTTTTACTCAGAATACATTTTAAAAGCTTCTTTTTACTTTACTTGTACTTAAGCTCATCAAAGTAATAGTACTTATACTATCTAACCCCGATCAGCTACATCCGGCTGATTTAAGCCCCTAAATATCTCTCTTTACTGTCATGGCTGATGGCCTGCTTTTTAACAACTCACTTCAGGTTTTTGTTTGGTTTTTGTTTGTTTTCGTACGTCTGTTTTTTGGCTGGCCTCATTTGTCACCATCGCGCTCACAACACCTCAGGTGACGCCGGTGAACTGCCAGGTAAAAAGCAAACCGCTCCCCTCGCCGCGCCCCGCACACACCCTGAGACCCAGACACCGCCGGCACAATTAGTCCACCAGGACTTTGTGTAGTAAACTCAGGATTTCCTTCCTTCAGGCAGCTGTTGGTTTCAATTCAGCTCGATGAAAGTCAACCAGCAGCGACCTGAAACATTCATTTATGCTGGATTGTTAGGACGGGGTCAGCCCAATGGTCCCACAGTCCTATATGCCCACAGCCCTATGTTCCCACAGCCCAATGTTCCCACAGCCCTATGTTCCTACAGTCCAATGTTCCCACAGTCCAATGGTCCCACAGTCCAATGGTCCCACAGCCCTATGTTCCCACAGCCCTATGTTCCCACAGCCCTATGTTCCCACAGCCCTATGCTCCCACAGCCCAATGGTCCCAGAGCCCTATGTTCCCACAGCCCAATGGTCCCAGAGCCCAATGTTCCCACAGCCCAATGTTCCCACAGCCCTATGTTCCCACAGCCCTATGTTCCCACAGCCCTATGTTCCCACAGCCAGATGTTCCCACAGCCCAATGGTCCCAGAGCCCTATGTTCCCACAGCCCTATGTTCCCACAGCCCAATGTTCCCACAGCCCTATGTTCCTACAGTCCAATGTTCCCACAGTCCAATGTTCCCACAGCCCTATGTTCCCACAGCCAGATGTTCCCACAGCCCTATGTTCCCACAGTCCAATGGTCCCACAGTCCAATGTTCCCACAGCCCTATGTTCCCACAGCCCTATGTTCCCACAGCCCTATGTTCCCACAGCCCTATGTTCCCACAGCCAGATGTTGCCACAGCCCTATGTTCCCACAGCCAGATGTTCCCACAGCCCTATGCTCCCACAGCCCTATGTTCCCACAGCCAGATGTTCCCACAGCCCTATGTTCCTACAGTCCAATGTTCCCACAGTCCAATGTTCCCACAGCCCTATGTTCCCACAGCCCTATGTTCCCACAGCCCTATGCTCCCACAGCCCTATGCTCCCACAGCCCTATGTTCCCACAGCCCTATGTTCCCACATTTCTAGGACATTTTCAAAATTAGGTCTTGTGTTCCTACATTTCCCTCCAATTTAAGCCCTATCCTCCCACAACATTTATTGGGAGCACTTTATAGAAAATTAGGGTTAGGGTTAGGGTTAGGTTAGGTTGGGTGTAATTGCCAAATTGGGAGAAAGGGGGATACAATATGATACAAATTTATGAAAAAGGAAATGTGGGAACATAGGCACGCTCCCTTTGAAAGTCAACCAGCAGCAACCTGAAACATTCATTTATGCTTTAATTAAACCTGCTGTTATTATTTCTCTGTCCTAGAGCAGTTAAATATGGAATCAGATGGGTCTCAATATTTATGAATGTGCACAGAATGAATTCACAAATAGACGTATATTCGTGATTTTTTGATAAATGTCGCTAGGGGGGAGCGAGACGTCTTTCTGTCTCTCTCTGTTTGTCTGTTTGTCTGTGTCTGTCTCTTTGTCTGTCTGTTTGTCTGTCTCTCTCTGTCTGTCTGTCTGTCTGTCTGTGTCTGTCTCTCTCTGTCTGTCTTACTGGCTGTCTGTCTGTCTGTCTGTCTGTCTGTCTGTCTCTCTCTGTCTGTCTGTCTGTCTGTCTGTGTCTCTCTCTGTCTGTCTGTCTGTCTTTCTCTCTCTGTCTGTCTCTCTGTCTGTTTGTCTGTCTCTCTCTGTCTCTCTCTGTCTGTTTGTCTGTCTGTCTGTCTGTCTGTCTATCGCTGTCTGTCTGTCTGTCAGAAGATGTTGGGAGGGGCAGCATGTGAATGTACCGTTCATATATCAACAATCTTTGGGCAGCAGTGCTTTCTTTTTCATCACTAATGCAAGAAGCAGCCAAATATAGCTTCAGCTCTGACGTTGGTCTGGTTCTCGGGGTGTTTGCGGACCTGCATTGATCCCTCTCACTGCTCTGTTTCTGTTTCTCTGACTCTCTCTCTGCATCCTCTCGCTCTCCTCTCCTCGTGTGTCGGGATCTTTCTGTAGGCACCACTCCGTGCATCCACGTGTGGGACGCGATGAGCAAACAGACACTGTCCATCCTGCGCTGCCCCCACACCAAAGGCGTGGGCTACGTTAACTTCAGCGCCACGGGGAAGCTGCTGCTGTCTGTCGGAGTGGATCCTGAACACACCATGACTGTGTGGCGCTGGCAGGAAGGTCAGACTTAGATAAGATAAGCCTTTATTGTCTCCTATAGGAGAAATTCATCTTGGGCATTCGAGGGAACGAAATGGCGACACATCGCGCATGAACACACAATAAACATACAGTTAACCTACATAGAAACATAATCATACATCATCTCATCCAATGCTTCAGTGAACATATAATAAACCTCACACAATACCCCCCTACCTTTCCTCACAATCACAGAAGAACAGAAGACAACCCACAACACATCCTCCCCCTCGTATTGCACATCATTTTGATAAAGATTGCACATTTCCCGTTAACTCATTCTATGGTCAATAACTTCTGTATTCAAATACAAATATAACATAGCATATATATATATATATATATATATATATATATATATATATATATATATATATATATATATATATATATATATATATATTGCACCAGTACCCTATCAGGCATTGCACATCCTATAACCATAATGGTAAGTACCACAAATATTATTTAGTAGTATTAGTCACACATCCATCACTGAGCTCAGATCAGTAACCGCTAAAATACACCAATATCAGTCAGTTAGTGGAGGAAACATTCAGATCTTAACTACTAAAACCACTCTATTATAACTGGGGTTGGGTCTCGTTTGGGTTTTTTCCGATACCCGGTGACTTAAACCAAACCAAACACCGTGCTGTAATGTAACTAAGTACATCTACTCCAGTACTGTACTTAAGTCCAAATGTTGAGGTACTTGTACTTTACTTGAGTCTTTTCTTTTCATGCAACTTTCTACTTCTACTCCGCTACATTTCAGAGAGAAATATTGTACTTTTTACTCCACTACATTCATCTGTTACAGCTTTAGTTACTAGTTACTTTAGTTACTCCACTACATTCATCTGTTACAGCTTTAGTTACTAGTTACTTTACACATTAAGATTACTGCACACAAAACATATGTATAACACAAATATATGTAAGGGACAAATATGTATACCTTACACCTCTGAAAGTACACAATGTACAATGAAAGGTGCATAATGGTACCTTCAAGATGCATTTTTGTACTTTTAAGGGAACATTTGCTAAGGTTGTACCTTAGGGAACAAAGATGGACCTGTATTGTATCTCTTTTTCTGACAGCGTTTAAAGAGGCGCTATGCAGTTTTGGCCATTTCTTCACTGTTTTCTCTCTTTTTGCTGGCAGGTTTCTCTACAGAGCCCCCCCTACAGGTTTCTCTACAGAGCTCCCCTACAGGTTTCTCTACAGAGCTCCCCTACAGGTTTCTCTACAGAGCTCCCCTACAGGTTTCTCTATAGAGCCCCCCTACAGGTTTCTCTACAGAGCTCCCCTACAGGTTTCTCTATAGAGCACCCCCTACAGGTTTCTCTACAGAGCTCCCCTACAGGTTTCTCTATAGAGCTCCCCTACAGGTTTCTCTACAGAGCTCCCCTACAGGTTTCTCTATAGAGCCCCCCTACAGGTTTCTCTACAGAGCCCCCCTACAGGTTTCTCTATAGAGCCCCCCCTACAGGTTTCTCTATAGAGCTCCCCCTACAGGTTTCTCTACAGAGCCCCCCCTACAGGTTTCTCTATAGAGCCCCCCCTACAGGTTTCTCTATAGAGCTCCCCCTACAGGTTTCTCTATAGAGCCCCCCCTAGATGTTTCTCTATAGAGCCCCCCTACAGGTTTCTCTATAGAGCCCCCCCTAGATGTTTCTCTATAGAGCCCCCCCTAGATGTTTCTCTATAGAGCCCCCCCTACAGGTTTCTCTATAGAGCCCCCCTACAGGTTTCTCTATAGAGCCCCCCCTACAGGTTTCTCTATAGATCTCCCCGTACAGGTTTCTCTATAGAACCCCCCCTACAGGTTTCTCTACAGAGCCCCCCTACAGCTCCTAGTTTAGTTGACTCCTCTCTCGGTCAGTCTTCCGTTTTCCTGCTTTACGATGATAGTGTGAAAACCTCCATCTCTACCTTGTTAGCCGGTTCCTGAATGGGGCGTATGTGTGCAGTGCCGTGAAGCCATTCGTTACATGGCGAGACCTGATATCACGCCATACTTCCTGACGCTGAGGCCGGCGGCCCAAAGGTGCGAGGGTGGTTTTTCCGCTCACAGGCGCTAAAAACCATTCAACCCGAAAAAAGTCCTATAACCATTCCAATGACTCTGAAGCTGTTCAGTTAAGGTCAATTAAGCCAAAAAAAACTGCATAGTTCCCCTTTAACTACATTTTCCTGATGATACTTACACACTTTTACTGAAGTTACATTTCAACACAAAACCAACTGCTTTAAACTGTCTGAGGTCAAAGAGCGTACGGATGACACAATTTGAGTAAATGATGTAAGAACGATCATTTAGATGACGGTGTCTCCGCTGCAGGATCCAAGGTGTGCAGTAAAGGCGGACACCCGGACCGGATCTTCGTGGTGGAGTTTCGGCCGGACTCGGACTCCCAGTTTGTGTCGGTGGGAATCAAACATGTGAAGTTCTGGACGCTGGCCGGCGGCGCTCTGATGTACAAGAAGGGCGTGGTGGGAACGGTGGAGGACGGCCGGATGCAGACCATGCTGTCTGTCGCCTTCGGTGCTGTAAGTTACCTGCTGACTTGTCAGTGTTTTCGTACAGGACACGGCTCTGAATAATTAGATCAAAGACCAACGCAGACTTACCTTTGCACGGCAGCTGAATTCTCGCGAGATCTCGCGGGATAACATACACTGACGGACTGGCCATCTGGAATTTGGGCAAATGCCAGAAGGGCCGCCCTCTTTGGGCCACTAATAATAACAAGAATCTGTCTTTGGTTTATTTTGTTATTTTATGCATGCAGCCAAAAATATTCATGATTGTAGTGCAGTGAGCTGAGCGTTGCTCTTTCCATGTTTTTGAGGAGCTGTTATATTATGATAAATGTGCCTTTAGTGGAGCATACAATTGTTATTGGCATATGTCACCGACTGTAGCGATAGTAATGCGTGTCCTTTCAGTGTGTGTTCTAATTTTTGCATTCTCTGTATGTTTTTTTTGGGCTTTTTATCTCAATGTTTGGGTGAGGTTGGTGTGGTTTGAAAATAGGGCCGGTGTGTTGCAAATGATACCGGTCCGTCACTGATGACATATCACACACAAATCTATCTTGTCAGGCTTAAGGTAGTCTCGCATAGCCAGCTCTATGTCCACAGCGCTGTGGAGGAAGGTCTGGCTACACCACAGATGCATTCTGGGATAGGAGAAAACAAACTGGGTTGTTTGCATTTCTTTAAACCAATCACGATGGTCTTGGGCGGCGCTGAGCTCCGGATGCAGCGACGGTGGCTCTGCTAAGTAGTCTCAGCAAGGAACTGGTTTTGGTGGAACATTTGCACTTTGCAAAAGAAAACCCCTCATCCAATATTAAATGAAGTTAACTGTTGACACAATACAGTAACGTGAGATATTTAAATGAGCTGATACATGGTTAAACCTCATTGGCTCTTACCAGTGTATCTCTGTGTGGACTTCGTCCACAACCAAAAGGTTTCTCACCTGTGTGGACTCTCATGTGCGTCTGCAGATCGCACCTGTACCTAAATATTTTCTCACAAACCCTACAACCAAAAGGTTTCTCTCCTGTGTGGACTCTCATGTGTCTCTGCAGATTCCCCCGCTGACCAAATGTTTTCTCACAAACATTACAACCAAACGGTTTCTCTCCTGTGATAGGTGGTGATGATAGATGACTGTGTGGGTCTGCTTCTGATCCTCCACAGTCCTCTCCGTCAGCTTCTGTTTCCATCTGTTGAGGCTCGGCCTCTCTGCTCTCGTCAGTTTGGCTCGGACGAAGCTGTGACGATGGATGTTTCTCTTCGTCATCTTTGCTCTTTGAGACATCGGCCTTCTCCGGTGCTTGAAGCTGCTCTGCCTCCTGACTGATGCAGAGCTCCTCCTCTTCCTCTTTAATGTGTCGCCTCTCTGGGTCCTCCTGGTCCGGACCGCAGTTGTTATAGTGACCTAAAAACAAAAATAAGCAGTGAAAAATATTTTTATTAAAGGTGCTCTAAGCGATGTTGGGTGACGTGACTTCTTGTTGACGTTCGAGAGATGTTTTTTACAGTGTGTTCAGGGGACAGGCAGCTAGCAGATAGTGAGGAGATGTTTTTTACAGTGTGTTCAGGGGACAGGCAGCTAGCAGATAGTGAGATGTTTTTTTACAGTGTGTTCAGGGGACAGACAGCTAGTAGATAGTGAGGAGATGTTTTTTACAGTGTGTTCAGGGGACAGGCAGCTAGCAGATAGTGAGATGTTTTTTACAGTGTGTTCAGGGGACAGGCAGCTAGCAGATAGTGAGATGTTTTTTACAGTGTGTTCAGGGGACAGGCAGCTAGCAGATAGTGAGATGTTTTTTACAGTGTGTTCAGGGGACAAAAAATGTTGTAGCCTAAAAAAACGCATGACATCACTTAGAGCACCTTTAACTGAAACTAAATAAAAACTAAAACCTTCAAGAGAAACTAACACTGAAAACTATATCGACAGGTGAAAAAACTAGTAAAAAATCAAATAGAAATGAAGGTAAATCATTCCAGTTTTTGTTTTTTAGCTTTAATATTTCACGACCGAGAAATGGAAACGGCATGTATTTCCGTCATCTCTCATCGTGACATTAAACCACAGAAACTGAACGGACTTGACATGAAATGGCGCTGCGTGCCATAACTATTTCACATCGGACACTAACGTAGATTTAAACACATGGCTCTTAAGGTAAGGTGAGGAAGTATGAGAGGATCCTCTGGGCCGAGTGGGAGCTCACAGATTAGGGTTAGGGCCAGCGAGACAAAACAGTACTGCACATATTCAGTGGTCACATATCACCATTAACATTGCATACACACACACACACACACACACACACACACTCAAACACACACACACACACAATAATACATCCATGTGCGATGGTTGTTGGACACACACCAACCAACCGAGGTTGCAGGGCTGCGGTAGAGATGCTCGGCCAAAAGAAAATAATGAGAAACTGTTGAATGAATACTTTTAAACATTACTTTGGATATCACCAGGTTTTTGGATACGCGTGAACATCGCAACACTGATCTTTTATAAGAAGGTGGTTGAAGGAATGAAAGAGGGAGGCTATAGCCACAAAACGGTTTCCCTACATGGACACAGTTACATCATTTATTTTAGATTTCCAAAATAAAAATGACTTTAATAGATTAACATCAAACCAAGTTTGGATGATTTCCATCTCCGTTACAAAAGCAAACAAAAGGTTCTTTAA
>NC_135877.1:22135899-22140899 GCF_031162955.1 Sander vitreus | reverse complement strand
TTGAGTGTGTGGACAGGTGTCTTTTATACAGGTAACGAGTTCAAACAGGTGCAGTTAATACAGGTACGTGAGAGCCGGAATTCTTACTGGTTGGTAGGTGATCAAATACTTATGTCATGCAATAAAATGCAAATTAATTATTTAAAAATCATACAATGTGATTTTCTGGATTTTTGTTTTAGATTCCGTCTCTCACAGTTGAAGTGTACCTATGATACAAATTACAGACTTCTACATGCTTTGTAAGTAGGAAAACCTGCAAAATCGGCAGTGTATCAAATACTTGTTCTCCTCACTGTAAAACTGCATGCATTACTGGCACCAAGTGGTATATAAACAAAACAGAAACAAAGTAGCATAATGGCTCCAACAGTGTATACGTGCAGGAAAACCCCGGTTACTGAAGGAGTTCTCTAGCTCTTTATTCTACAAAATAAAAAATAAAAGACTAGCGATACACAGAAAAATAAACACTAAAATACTCTTTCAGTGTTAACCTACGTTTTATTTATCATGAATAATATCCTCTGAGGGTAAAGGTGGGGTTAATAATGTATGAAAATATTTGCTAAATTTAGGGGGGCCAGAGTGGGGGTTGAGGCTTAATATTAAGGGGGCACCATCGGGCCGTCGGGCCATCGGGCCATCGAGCCATCGGGCCATGGGCCATCGGGCCTTGGGCCGTCGGGCCATGGGCCATCGAGCCATCGGGCCATCGAGCCATCGGGCCATCGGGCCATCGAGCCATCGGGCCATCGGGCCATCGAGCCTTGGGCCGTCGGGCCATCGGGCCATCGGGCCATCGAGCCATCGGGCCATCGGGCCATCGGGCCATCGGGCCATGGGCCATCGAGCCATCGGGCCATCGAGCCATCGGGCCATCGGGCCATCGGGCCATCGAGCCTTGGGCCGTCGGGCCATGGGCCATCGGGCCATCGAGCCATCGAGCCATCGGGACGTTGCTTATGTCGAACCCTGCGCAGTATCTCAAAATAATCAGATATAATCTTAAAATATTACATCAACACTACACACAGACATTAAACACTAAAACAAATCACAACAATTTAAATGGATTGACAGAATAGAACAACAATAATAATGTTCCAGCTAAACATCCATATTTACATGTATAAACATCCGTATGTAACCGGCAGGTTAACTTGAAAATACGGAAGCAAGTAAACATTCTCATAAGACAGTTACACGAGTAGTTCATAGTGAAATAAGTGGCCAATTCTTCTCTTATGTGCATGTTTTAACGTGTGCCTTTTGTTGTGACTTGTTTTATTGATTGATTTTATTATTTTATTTCGTTTGTTGTGTTTTTATGAAGTTTAAGGCCACTTCTCTCTAGTTTCCCCTCCTGTGGCAGACTGATCTCATGAAGTGGCGTATGTATGAAGCACCAATTCGTATGCCATTTTTGGCGTGTTATCAAGACGCATACTCGTTTTTTAGCATGTTTATGAACGCCATTTGGCCTCCATTGACCTACATTACCTTGCGATTGTGTGTGAATTAACGCCATAGCGAGTAGTATGAGAGGGTGAGAATCCGCGTAGGGAGGTTGGTCGGGGGGGTGGATGGGTCAAACACAGGAGTTTACTACCCTTTATATTAACAACCATTATTCTATTTATATTAATTCTAAATATAATAGATGGACCACATTAACGTTTAGGAAGTGAACAGTTGTTTATTATCACTACCCTAAAACTAAAGACTATCAGACCTGTTGTTTTGTCACACAGACCTTCAGTGGTGATATCTTCAGTGGGACTTTATCCCCAGACCTAAAGTATGGAAACAGCCTGTCAGTGAAAGTGTGTGTGAAGGTGTGTATGTGTGTGTTAGTATCAGGGTCAGAGAACGACAGCTTTCCTCTGTTCCAGTCCAGAGTCACTCTGACCCTCTGGAGCTGCTTCTTAAACGGGAGATCAGTGCGCAGAGCTGGTGGAGACCACGCTGAGTATTCACCTCTATAGAACCATATTCTACATAATCCAGACCGTATGCCTCCCTTCCTCTGGACAGACTCTGCTAACACACCCAGCGACCAGAATGTACTGACTCCAACCTCGACGTCCCAGCTGTGAGTCCCTGAGTTAAAGCCCTCAGAGCCCAGGACAAAGAAGTGATAATCAAGCCTCTCTGGATTATCAGGAAGCTTCTGTGTCTCTCCTCCTAGTCTCACACTGGTCAGATCTTCAGACAGGATGAGATATGGACCAACAGTGTTTGGGTCCAGAATCAGAGGAGTGTAGGAGACCATGTCGTTCATCTTGTTCCAGATGTTGAAGCTCAGGTTGCCCAGGTGTTTGACCTCGTCTATCAGAGCTCCTGAGAGCAGCTGTGGATCATCCAGCAGGGGGCGCTGCTGGACTCTTTCCACTGCAGCCTTGTAGTTGATCAGGAATGAGGTGTCTTCAGCTCTCAGCTCCTCCTCTGTGGCTCTGACTGTGTCTGAAAGAGCTGCTATCTCTCTGCTCAGAGCCTCCATCTTCTCCTTCATCCTCTGACTCTTCTGCTCCTCTTCCTCCCTCAGTGCAGCCATCCTGGCCTCCTCTTCCTCTTCTAGAAACTGGTGAAGCTTCTTAAACTGATCCTTAATCTGCGTCTCTGTGTGTCGGACCTGGACCTTCATGTGTTCTGCTGTTAGATCACACTCCTCTTTAACTTGTTCAAAAACCTTCATCTTCTTCTTTAAGGGCTCCAGAGTTTCCTGGAGTTCCTTCTTGTGTTGTCGTGCAGCTTCATCGATGGGTTTGATTATGTGGTTGGTGTGTTTTTCTGAATGTAGACAGACGAGACACACTGGCTGCTGATGGTCCAGACAGAAGAGTTTAAGTTTCTCAGAGTGCAGACTGCAGAGAGCCTCTGAAGCTCTCTGATCTCTCTGCTGTAAGAAACTCAAACACAGCTTCTTTAACTCCAGGTTACGAGGTGGTTCTGGCTTTGAAGATCTCCTCTTACAAACTGGACACTCCTGTGTTGTTTTTCTGTCCACCAGCTCTTCAGACAGTCTTTACAGAAGCTGTGACTACATGACAGAACAACAGGATCTCTAAAGACTTCATGACAGACCGAACAGCAGAAATCCTCCTCTGACATAGAAGCCATGTTGTCTCTGAATGCAGATAAACACAGCAGACGGCGTTAAAGGTGTGTCACAGTGTTCCCCTCCCTGCTGCAGAAAGTTTCCTCAGTTACTTTCACTTTGAGTCTCTACGTGTTTTTTCAGTCTGCAGCAGATTACAGTTCAAGTATTTCACTTCTTCAGTACTTTCGAGCTCCTTCCTGTAACTGTCCTCCCTCAGTTAAAGTCACAGCTTTGTAATAAAAGGTCAATCTTACCGTCTGTCTGTCGCTGCGTCTCTTCTCACTGACGACTCACCAGGAACAAGCTGGTTTCCTGTTTGTCTCAGATGATGTAATGTAAGGTGTGGAGCTTTGTCAGGCAGCTGAAGAGTTTCATCTTAAAGGGACAGTTCAGATGTTGTAACGTGTGGTTGAATGAGCTACTTCTCCGTAGTCAGAAGCTAAGCAATATCCTGCTGCATACAAGGGCAGCAGCTAAACAAATGTTAGGCTCCTGAAAACATATATCAGTTTAATTGGACGATATATTTACAATATCTTTGGAGCTTTACCTTGCTGTCAGACAGCCCTTTACGACGAGGAACTGCAGGTATTATCTCTGCTCTCTTCAAAGCAGTGACGGACTGGGATCAAAAAACTTGAACTGGGAATCAAATTCCAGATGGCCAGTCTGTTTACTGCATTTCAGAGAGAAATATTGTACTTTTTACTCCACTACATTCATCTGTTCCAGCTTTAGTTACTAGTTACTTTAGTTACTCCACTACATTCATCTGTTCCAGCTTTAGTTACTAGTTACTTTAGTTACTCCACTACATTCATCTGTTCCAGCTTTAGTTACTAGTTACTTTAGTTACTCCGCTACATTCATCTGTTCCAGCTTTAGTTACTAGTTACTTTAGTTACTCCACTACATTCATCTGTTCCAGCTTTAGTTACTAGTTACTTTAGTTACTCCACTACATTCATCTGTTCCAGCTTTAGTTACTAGTTACTTTAGTTACTCCACTACATTCATCTGTTCCAGCTTTAGTTACTAGTTACTTTAGTTACTAGTTACTTTAGTTACTAGTTACTTTAGTTACTCCACTACATTCATCTGTTCCAGCTTTAGTTACTAGTTACTTTAGTTACTCCACTACATTCATCTGTTCCAGCTTTAGTTACTAGTTACTTTAGTTACTAGTTACTTTAGTTACTCCACTACATTCATCTGTTCCAGCTTTAGTTACTAGTTACTTTAGTTACTCCGCTACATTCATCTGTTCCAGCTTTAGTTACTAGTTACTTTAGTTACTCCGCTACATTCATCTGTTCCAGCTTTAGTTACTAGTTACTTTAGTTACTTAGTTACTAGTTACTTTAGTTACTAGTTACTTTAGTTACTCCACTACATTCATCTGTTACAGCTTTAGTTACTAGTTACTTTAGTTACTCCACTACATTCATCTGTTCCAGCTTTAGTTACTAGTTACTTTAGTTACTAGTTACTTTAGTTACTCCGCTACATTCATCTGTTCCAGCTTTAGTTACTAGTTACTTTAGTTACTCCACTACATTCATCTGTTCCAGCTTTAGTTACCAGTTACTTTAGTTACTCCACTACATTCATCTGTTCCAGCTTTAGTTACTAGTTACTTTAGTTACTCCGCTACATTGATCTGTTCCAGCTTTAGTTACTAGTTACTTTAGTTACTCCGCTACATTCATCTGTTACAGCTTTAGTTACTAGTTACTTTAGTACTCCACTACATTCATGTTACAGCTTTAGTTACTAGTTACTTTAGTTACTCCGCTACATTCATCTGTTCCAGCTTTAGTTACTAGTTACTTTAGTTACTCCACTACATTCATCTGTTCCAGCTTTAGTTACTAGTTACTTTAGTTACTCCACTACA
>NC_135877.1:22058399-22130899 GCF_031162955.1 Sander vitreus | reverse complement strand
AGTGTGTGTATATATATGTATATATATATATATATATATATATATATTAGTGCTGTCAGTTAAACGCGTTATTAACGGCGTTAACACAAACCCATTTTAACGGCGTACATTTCTTTATCGCGAGATTAACGTTCTTTTTGGCCTAGCAAACTTTGTAGTTTTTTTCACATGCTGTTGCAACAACTAGTAACGTTAGAATAACTACAACACCACACCGGATCTAGCTAGACTGGAAACACAACAACAGAAATACTTGTTTGGGCTTGCGAGCCGGCCAAAGAGTATTACATACCTGCAAACTAGTCGTGAATCGTGTAGATCCGAAGAGTTTTTATTTGGGGGGGGGGTCCGAGACCCGGTGCTAATACGGGGGGGGTACTGAAACATCGCCACACGGGACGCTAGTTAACACTACACTTAGCAGCAGCTAACGTTAGCCTACCGTTAGCTAGCAGCTGGAGCAAAATGCTGACAGCTAAACGGTGTAAAGTGTGACTGTATTTCACTGGAGAGGCTTCTAACACCAGACTGTAGCTGCCGTTGTCTGAAAAACACAGACTCAGCCTCGCCAGCCTCGTGGTGCATTCAAAGTTATTGTAAAATACCCTTTTCCCATCTAGTGGTTGTTTCGCCGTTTTGTGCTCCCTTTTTTTTTAGATCAACTTTTTATTGTTTTATATTTTTGAACATACAGATCAGGTTTTCCTACTTACAAAGCATGTAGAGGTCTGTAATTTTTATCATAGGTACTCTTCAACTGCGAGAGATGGAATCTAAAACAAAAATCCAGAAAATCACATTGTATGATTTTTAAGTAATTAATTAGCATTTTATTGCATGACATCACTATTTGATCACCTACCAACCAGTAAGAATTCCGGTTAGTTTTTCCTTTAAGAAGCCCTCCTGTTCTCCACTCATTACCTGTATTAACTGCACCTGTTTGAACTCGTTACCTGTATAAAAGACACCTGTCCACACACTCAATCAAACAGACTCCAACCTCTCCACAATGGCCAAGACCAGAGAGCTGTGTAAGGACATCAGGGATAAAGTTCAAGATGACGGTCAATCTCCCTCGGTCTGGGGCTCCATGCAAGATCTCACCTCGTGGGGCATCAGTGATCATGAGGAAGGTGAGGGATCAGCCCAGAACTACACGGCAAGACCTAGTCAATGACCTGAAGAGAGCTGGGACCACAGTCTCAAAGAAAAGTCTCATGTCGTCTGATGAGACACAAATAGAGCTTTTTGATCTAAACTCCACTCGCCGTGTTTGGAGGAAGAAGAAGGATGAGTACAACCCCAAGAACACCATCCCAACCGTGAAGCATGGAGGTGGAAACATCATTCTTTGGGGATGCTTTTCTGCAAAGGGGACAGGACGACAGGGCGCAGTATTGAGGGGAGGATGGATGGGGCCATGTATCGCGAGATCTTGGCCAACAACCTCCTTCCCTCAGTAAGAGCATTGAAGATGGGTCATGGCTGGGTCTTCCAGCATGACAACGACCCGAACCACACAGCCAGGGCAACTAAGGAGTGGCTCCGTAAGAAGCACCTCAAGGTCCTGGTGTTGCCTAGCTAGTAGCTACAGCCCTCCAGTACTACTATCAACAGGTCTGCTACATTAAAATCTGCCAGTTTACGCCACTGCGACTAAACAGACGGTGTATCAAGACCTGAACCCAATAGAAAGTCTTTGGAGGGAGCTGAAAGTCCGTATTGCCCAGCGACATCCCCGAAACCTGAAGGATCTGGAGGTCTGTATGGAGGAGTGGGCCAAAATCTCTGCTGCAGTGTGTGCAAACCTGGTCAAGAACTACAGGAAACGTATGATCTCTGTAAATGCAAACAAAGGTTTCTGTACCAAATATTAAGTTCTGCTTTTCTGATGTATCAAATACTTATGTCATGCAATAAAATGCAAATTAATTATTTAAAAATCATACAATATGATTTTCTGGATTTTTGTTTTAGATTCCGTCTCTCACAGTTGAAGAGTACCTATGATAAACATTACAGACCTCTACATGCTTTGTAAGTAGGAAAACCTGCAAAATCGGCAGTGTATCCATGTATTAATCCACGTATTTCTCCGAATGATTTGTATATGCGACCGGAAGATGTTTGCTAAATAAGTTTGTGGTGTCTTGTAATCCCTATAATGTGGGATTGGCCAAATGTTTGGCATGACACAGAAATAAAAGTGAACTAACTAACTAACTATATTACAATATTACTGTCTCTGAATTGTAATGCTTTACACCACTTTTGCGTTACTTTTGAGTTTCTTTCGCCAAAATAACAGCGGAAGTTTGACTTTGCAGCTAGCTTGTGAATCTCGCCACCGGATCAATAAAGTCTCTTCTTTATCCACTTTAATACATAATAGATTATTCATAATATTTTGTATAATTAATATGAATATGCAAAGTAACTAAAGCTTTAAAAATAGAGAAGTAAAACGTACAATAGGCAAGTAGGAGAACATGAAAATACTCAATTAAAAGTACCTTACAGTTGTATTGAAGTACGGCATACTTGGTACATGGTATTTACGTGTAGTAAGCCTAAACATTAATTCCCGACATGTTTCTATCTGTCAGCAGCTCGGACACACTGCTGTCCACGCTGATGTACCGTCACCTGTTGGGACGCAGATGTTGTCCGTAAAGTCACCTGTTGGGACACAGATACAGATGTTGTCAGTACCGTCACCTGTTGGGACACAGATACAGATGTTGTCAGTACCGTCACCTGTTGGGACACAGATGTTGTGCGTACTGTCACCTGTTGGGACACAGATACAGATGTTGTCAGTACCGTCACCTGTTGGGACACAGATGTTGTGCGTACTGTCACCTGTTGGGACACAGATACAGATGTTGTCAGTACCGTCACCTATTGGGACACAGATGTTGTCAGTACCGTCACCTGTTGGGACACAGATGTTGTCCGTAACGTCACCTGTTGGGACACAGATGTTGTCCGTAACGTCACCTGTTGGGACACAGATGTTGTCAGTACCGTCACCTGTTGGGACACAGATGTTGTGCGTACTGTCACCTGTTGGGACACAGATGTTGTCCGTACTGTCACCTGTTGGGACACAGATGTTGTCCGTAAAGTCACCTGTTGGGAGTGGGACACAGATGTTGTCCATACTGTCACCTGTTGGGACACAGATGTTGTCCATAAAGTCACCTGTTGGGACACAGATGTTGTCCGTACCGGTCACCTGTTGGGAGTGGGACACAGATGTTGTCCATACTGTCACCTGTTGGGACACAGATGTTGTCCGTAACGTCACCTGTTGGGACACAGATGTTGTCCGTAACGTCACCTGTTGGGACACAGATGTTGTCCGTACTGTCACCTGTTGGGACACAGATGTTGTCCGTAAAGTCACCTGTTGGGAGTGGGACACAGATGTTGTCCATACTGTCACCTGTTGGGACACAGATGTTGTCCGTAACGTCACCTGTTGGGACACAGATGTTGTCCGTAACGTCACCTGTTGGGACACAGATGTTGTCCGTAACGTCACCTGTTGGGACACAGATGTTGTCCATACTGTCACCTGTTGGGACACAGATGTTGTCCGTAACGTCACCTGTTGGGACACAGATGTTCTCCATAACGTCACCTGTTGGGACACAGATGTTGTCCGTAACGTCACCTGTTGGGACACAGATGTTCTCCATAACGTCACCTGTTGGGACACAGATGTTGTCCGTAACGTCACCTGTTGGGACACAGATGTTGTCCGTACCGTCACCTGTTGGGACACAGATGTTGTCCGTACCGTCACCTGTTGGGACACAGATGTTGTCCGTACCGTCACCTGTTGGGACACAGATGTTGTCCGTACCGTCACCTGTTGGGACACAGATCAGTTGTCACGTACCGTCACCTGTTGGGACACAGATGTTGTCCGTAACGTCACCTGTTGGGACACAGATGTTGTCCATAAAGTCACCTGTTGGGACACAGATGTTGTCCGTACCGTCTCTGGTTCTGGCTCTGACCAAGGGGCAGCTCGCTTCAACGCAGCGTAATAACTTTTTTTTTCAGCGAAGAAATGTTTGGCGGTGTTGGTGAATTCTTAAAAAAACTAAACACCACTAAATGTCGGGTTAAAATGCGTTGTAAGTCGCGTTACTGAGATTGTAACGAGTATATTATTACCCAAATGTAATAAGTAATGTCATTGTCAATGTTTGTAACGCATTACTCCCAACACTGGTCCCTATGTCAGACTAGACAGACATATTGCCATAAATCCTTGCTGTGTCTTGGACGGAAGAGTGGCAACACTACAAGTATGACACCGACCAGCCCCGCCCCCCCAGACAGATTATCGCGTGCTGTCGTGAAGGTCATGCGCGAGTTCATAGGTCGGCGCTTTGGTGGAGCGGCAGCCTCTCAAAAACTCACGAAAATCTTTTAAACTGACCGTCGCAACTGCATTTCTCGCTTAAAACGTTTTCAGAAAAAGTTTTCAGTGAACTGTTTTCGTAAAATAAGAGAGAGTTTTCCAATAAAGATGCTAGATCGGATCCGCTAGACGTGTCGACGTCACATGACATGCCTCCTGGCCCGCCTTATTTTTGGCTTACTCTGCCTTTGATTGGCTTACCCTGTTATTCTTACCCTAATCAATCCCCAGTCCTCATGCCCAAACCTATCTACGTTGACACGTCTAGCAGATCTGATCTAGCATTTACCCATTACGGTCTGTTTTGCAATATATATTGGCACTGTGTGTATCTTTTCCTCCACCGCACAGCAGCAGTAGCGTCTCTCCTTTTTCGCCATGTTTACATATGTGTGCCAAAGAGGAGGAGAGAGGGCTCTCTCTTCCTATTGGTCAATGTCAAGGAACACGTCGTAGAACATGTCACACTACTCGAAAAAAGACGAAAAATTCTGACACGCTAGACTTTCTGCGCCGTGGTTGTGAAGTGTCCCAGACGTTCTCATCCCATCAGTGTTTCTCAACGGGGGTGTTACAGCCCCCCCAGTACTACTATCAACAGGTCTGCTACATTAAAATCTGCCAGTTTACGCCGCTGCGACTAAACAGACGGTGTATCAAAACTCTTCTCCTCTTCAGTGTTTCTGTCAGCTCCGTGCTGCCTTCATGGGAACAGGACGTCAGAGTATCATCTTATATAAACTCTGTACTGCAGCGTTGTAAATCTGTCTTGTCGTGAACTTCAAAGTTTTCATAAAACATTAACATCATTTATCTTCAGGGGCCCGGAGAGCTCAGCTGGTAGAGCGGGCGCCCATATACAGAGGCTTAATCCTCGACTCAGCGGGCCCGGGTTCGACTCCGACCTGCGGCCCTTTGCTGCATGTCATTCCCCCCCCCCTCTCTCTCTCTCCCTCTTACATGTCTTCTGCTGTCCTGTCAAATAAAGGCCCAAAAAATAATAACATAACATAACATAATTTATCTCCAATAAGTCTATGATCATAGCTGTCGAACATTTTTCATTCAATGTGATTTCTTGATTTATCTTCTTTTTGATAATAATAGTAACAAGTAAACAATATTAGGGCCTTATCATTAATATTAAGGGCAATTAGCCTACATCTTATTTGATGGGGGGATGGGGGCAGTAAGGGACCTGAAAAATGGACAGGGGGGGGGGGCGCTCGTCCAAATAAGGTTGAGAACTACTGCGTTTATTATTATTATTATTATTATTATTATTATTATTATTATTATTATTATTATGTCACACTACATAGAGGTAGAGACACAAGTCTGTCGGGTCCCCCCCCCCTCTAGTCACGCCCCTGTTCCGATCAAAATGAAAATTCTGGACCAAAACCAAACGAGGTAGACGTGAACGCCCCCTTATTTGACTACACCTTTTCATCATGTTAGCTCGGTTGCTAACAAGCAGCACAGGCTAATTAAAACGTCTGGATACAATTTCCACAAGATGATAAATGTTTGCGTAACGAAATAAAGTCTTTAATTATTATTTGTGTTCCTGTGATCTGTCACCTCTGCTGCAGACTGTAATCACAGCTCTCTCTCTGTCTGTCTCTCTGTCTCTCTCTCTCTCTCTCTCTCTCTCTCTCTCTCTCTCTGTCTCTGTCTCTCTCTCTCTCTCCCTCTGTCTCTCTCTCTCTCTTTCTCTCTCTCTGTCTCTGTCTATCTGTCTCTCTCTCTCTCTCTCTCTCTCTCTCTCTCTCTCTCTCTCTCTCTCTCTCTCTCTCTCTCTCTCTCTCTCTCTCTCTCTCTCTCTCTCTCTCTCTCTCTCTCTCTCTCTCTCTCTCTCTGTCTCTGTCTCTCTCTCTCTCTCCCTCTGTCTCTCTCTCTCTCTTTCTCTCTCTGTGTTTCAGCCACATGCCTCTGAGTCCGGCTGCTGACACCAAACATGATCGCCCGCGGCAACAGGCGGTTACAAACGGCAACCCGACAGGCTCTGCTGTTGCCAGGGACGACGACGCGGATGACACGCCCCCTGGAAACAGTGTTGTCGTCCGCATTGGCATCCCGGACCTGCAGCAAACGGTAACACACACATGTATATAATCAGTATATATATAAACTATATATATATATATATATATATATATATATATATATATATATATATATATATACATACAATATAACCTGGAGGAGAGGTTATATAAAGTAAATGAATGAATCCGCACGACAAACCTGTGTGTCTGTCTGCCTGTGTCTGTCTCTTTCTCTGTCTGTCTGTGTCTCTGTCTCTGGCTCTCTCAGAAGTGTTTGCGGTTGGACCCAGAGTTACCAGTTTGGACCAGTAAGCAGAGGGTTCTGGTGACGTTGACTCAGTCTCTGTCGGATGTTTTGAACTATGGTCTCTTCCAGCCGGCGTTCAACGGCCGAGCCGGAAAGTTTCTGGACGAGGAGCGGCTGCTGAAGGAGTATCCTCTCCCTCCCATCACACCCATCCCATACCTGGAGGTACGCAATATTTACTGTATGTACTTATATCACTTTAAAGGTGCCGTAGGTAGGATTGCGAAAATCCAGGATTTAGCCAAACTATGTGATTCAGATTGGTCTAACTGTTCAGATTGGTGCATCTGAACAGTTAGACACCCCCCCCCTGGCCCTGATTGGTGCATCTGAACAGTTAGACACCCCCCTGGCCCTGATTGGTGCATCTGAACAGTTAGACACCCCCCCCCCTGGCCCTGATTGGTGCATCTGAACAGTTAGACAAAAAACGTTCCCTTAATACGTACATCCACGCGGTATCATCATCACAATACTATCAGAAATGGCGGAGAGCGACCTGAGGGCGCACCTGACAACGTTACACCCTGACGAGCTAGGCGATAACCTGTCTCCTCATCACGGGGCTTTACCAGCTGTCCGCCAGGCGATAACGGACAAACTGACTGAGACCCATCAACATCACGCAGGGTCTGGATTTAAATATGTTATTCACGAGCTTGAGCCAAGGTACATTAACGTTGACAAATGAAAGTCATTCATGTTGTCCCGCTGTTTGATTGTTAATAAGAAAGCGATCACCTGTTTTCAAAAGTGTGTTTTGTAATGTTAGTCGTCCCTCTAGTGGACAGAACGTGTAACAACAACCACATGCTGATAGTGGCATTGGCCATCCATCAGCCTGTGTAATATCGTAAATATTAATAACAGGATGAATTTGAGCATTTAATATTTGAATATTAAATAAAATAATAAATGGAATTCAAATAGTATTAAAGAGGAAGATTGACAGCCCTATTGTGATGTATCTTCAAATGCGTCACATGCCTAAAATCAGTACAACCTAAGCTAAAATGTCATCTAACTGTAAAACGAGGACTCTCTTGTGCGTGTGTCTTCCACATGTGCAGCACAGCAGCGGGGCTGGGGAGTTGCTACATCCATCACGTATATGTAACGTAAGCATCTTTTGTGTTAGCAAAAACTAGCACGAACCTTTCACCTCTTATTTTACAGTTTCGTTATAAAAGGAGAGTTTACACGCAGAGCTACGTGGACGATAAGCAGCTGGCCAAGCTGCACACCAAGGTACACACACACACACACACACACACACACACACACACACACACACACACACACACATATATATATATATATATATATATATATATGCATAACATTTGTTTTATAAATCCCTTTTAAGTGCAGCTATAGACACAACTGTTGTGTTTTAGGTAGGTTTAGACAATATAAATCCTTTTAAAATGCATAGTAATCATGTATATGTACTCCCACTATCCATAATAATAACACTAACCAGTGTGTGTCATTTCTAAAAACTCCAAACTCCATTCTGTCTGCACTGACTTCTCTATTTAACAGATTTATGTAGGAGAATTTGTGCTGTCTTTTTCATATAAATACATATCTTTGATTTTTTTTCAGGCCAACCTGAAGCGTTTTATGGAACATGTTCATCAGAAGAATGTGGAGAAGGTTTCCAAATGGTTGGAAAAGGGCCTGGACCCAAACTTCCATGACTCAGACACCGGGGGTGAGTATGAATACACAGACAGTATCGTCTATGTAAACATTCACACATAACACTTGGCTAATGTTACTGTGTTTAAAGGATTACACTTTATAAAGTCTGGCGTTTTGTCTCATCCAGCTACAGTATGTCCATCATGTTTTTAGCCTAGCTTAGCACAAAGACTAGCAGCAAGATGAAACTGCTAGCAAAACACTTTACAGCAACTTCAAAACGTCCTGATTTCCTCTTGTAGAAAAAAGGTTATCTGAGCCGTTAGCATTGGTGCTACTTTTGTTATCTATTGTGTCCATCTTCACTTTTCACACCTAGACTCTGTAGACTTGGTGCGATCCGGCTGTGAAGTTGATTGCAGCTTGTTAAATGTGAATATCTTCTAGTTTCTTCTCTCCTCTGTGACAGTAAACTGAATATCTTTGAGTTGTGGACAAAACAAGACATTTGAGGACGTCATTTTTCACCATTTTCTGACATTTTAGAGCCCAAACAACTGATCCATTAATCCAGAAAATAATCCACAGATTAATCGACAATGAAAAATAATCAGTTAGTTGCAGCCCTACTACATACATGTACATGTTTTATGCACTGCAAAAACAGATGCAAGCATTTCTTAATGGTCCTATGACATGCTGCTTTTTGGATGCTTTTATATAGACCTTAGTGGTCCCCTAATACTGTATCTGAAGTCTCTTTTATATAGACCTTAGTGGTCCCCTAATACTGTATCTGAAGTCTCTTTTATATAGACCTTAGTGGTCCCCCTAATACTGTATCTGAAGTCTCTTTTATATAGACCTTAGTGGTCCCCTAATACTGTATCTGAAGTCTCTTTTATATAGACCTTAGTGGTCCCCTAATACTGTATCTGAAGTCTCTTTTATATAGACCTTAGTGGTCCCCTAATACTGTATCTGAAGTCTCTTTTATATAGACCTTAGTGGTCCCCTAATACTGTATCTGAAGTCTCTTTTATATAGACCTTAGTGGTCCCCTACTGAATTACAGCCACTAGAGCCAGTCCCACAATGAGCTTTCCTTAGGATGTACCATTTCTGTGTCTGTAGCTTTAAATGCTATTGAGGAGGAGAGAGGGGGGGGGGCAGGGTGGGGGTGTGGCCTTGACCAACTGCCACTTTGCTCGTTTGAAAGCCATGATGTCTCTCTCTCTTTCTCATGGGGGGGGGCAAATCCTCTGGGTGGGCAAAGCAGAGAAAGGGGAGGTAACCTTTCCCCTTATGACGTCATAAAGGGAAGATTCCAGATCGGCCCATCTGAGCTTTCATTTTCTCAAAGGCAGAGCAGGATACCCAGGGCTCGGTTTACACCTATCACCATTTCTAGCCACTGGGGGACCATAGGCAGGCTGGGGGAACTCATATTAATGTTCCTCATAAAGTGAAATCTTCATGCCATGGGACCTTTTAAATGAATAAACCAACAGTACTTTGATTTATTTTTATATAGAGCAAAATTAAAAATAAAACTAAAATAAAATGGAGAAATCTTGATGTTTCTGCACATGAACCCTTCTTTTCGATGATAATAATCGTTAGTTGCAGCCCTAGTCCTCAGTCCCATATATTTATTTTCCAGTGATGTGCTCTTATTTCGGGAACAATAACAACTTGTTTGTTTTGGCTGTTTGTGTCTCAGAGTGTCCTCTGACTCTGGCGGTCCAGCTGGAGGAGAGCTCTGACTTGATTAAAGTCCTTCGCAGTGGAGGCGCTCACCTGGACTTCAGGACCAGAGACGGTATCACCGCTCTGCATCGGGCCGTGCTCTGCAGGAACAGCTCTTCTCTCACTGTAAGACAACAACAACTGCTTCGTACCAACCTTTCTATCGACTATTTTTACTGTCAGGGCCAAACGTCTTATTCAGACTGAAAGCAAAGCAAACATTTGGGTTGTTTGCATTTCTTTAAATGTCCAATGTGTGGGAATATCTCCCATCTAACGTTGAGATCATATATCGCCATCAACTCTCTCGCACCACGCAGTTCAAAGTACGTATCACAGCTACGGTAGCCTTCACGCCTCAAAAAGCCGGTTTCTTGCTCTTTTCAATCTCCTTTTTATTTTCCTGGAAGAAGAAGAAGACTCCTGTTCCTGAAATTTGGTTTTTGAATACGTGTGGTCCTCCGTGTTTCCTTCTTCAAACGTGCCGGGGGCCGGGAAGCTACGATACCTGTTAGCAGCATTAGCAGCAGCTGGGAGTTCATCATGTGACAAAGAAAACGTGAAAGGTGGAGCAGTATGTCCTGTATGTCCCTCACACACACACACACACACACACACACACACACACACACACACACACACACACACACACACAGGTGGAGCAGTATGTCCTGTATGTCCCTCACACACACACACACACACACACACACACACACACACACACACACACACACACACACACAGGTGGAGCAGTATGTCCTGTATGTTTCTTACCGGCTAACGTATCTCAAGATGGAGCATGAATATGGAGCGTCTACCCCAGTTCATGCAAACGCAAATGTAACATTTCAAGCCAAAAGGAATCCTTGGGATTGATGGTGGAGGTAAATATTCATGAAAAAGGACACGTTTGTGAACGGGCAACACAGATTTTGATAATGAACAACTAAACACGCTACACACTGGACCTTTAAGTAGCATTTTATGCCACGTTATACTTCTACTCTCTACTACCTTTTGGAAGGTGGCTCTGCTAAATAGTCTCAGGAAGGAACTGGTTTTGGTGGAACATTTGCACCCCGCAAAAGAAAACGCCTCATCCAATATTAAATGAAGTTAACTGTTGACACAATACAGTAACGTGAGCTATTTAAATGAGTTGATACATGGTTAAACCTCATTAGCTCTTACCGGTGTATCTCTGTGTGTACTTCGTCCACAGCTATCCCACCAATCGGTCCCAAAACCTCCCAGTTAGAGAGGAAATGCCCTAAACATATTCTTTGTAAATCTTTACAACATTCCCTGAAAGAACCGAGCAGACCCGCCTTGTTGCACGATCCCAATTTTCTTAACAACTTGTCATTTTCAGCGTGCAGCTCGCTGGCACGAAGTTTGTTATTGTTTCCCGAAAAGAACTGAGTTGGTCAATGGCAGCACACAGAGAGAGGAAGGGGAGGGGCAAAGCTTGATGTCTGGCTTTATCCTGGAAATGTACTTCCGTTGATCCAGACTAAGGCTAAATGAATCAACACTGCACTGAATGCCGTCCTGTCCTGTCCTGTCCTGTCCTGTCCTGTCCTGTCCTGTCCTGTCCTGTTCTGTCCTGTCCTGTTCTGTTCTGGTTCTTAGACTATGCTGGACCTCGGAGCGTCTCCAGACTATAAGGACAGCAGAGGTCTGACTCCTCTCTATCACTCTGCTATGGTGGGCGGCGCCCCCTACTGCTGCGAGCTGCTGCTGCAGGACCACGCCACCATCGGTACGGAGGCTGAGTGTGTGTGTGTGTGTGTGTGTGTGTGTGTGTGTGTGTGTGTGTGTGTGTGTGTGTGTGTGTATGCTGCCCTGTGCCCTGCACTGTATTTACTACTTTTATTATTAGTTGATTTTAGTTTGTCTTTTGTGTGAAAAAACATACTGTACACTTCACCGCTGAATTCTTGTTGTCATGGTTGCAGGGATGGCTGATGAGAACGGGTGGCAGGAAATCCACCAGGTGACTCACACACACACACACACACACACACACCACACCACACACACACACACACACACACACACACACACACACACACACACACACACCACACCACACACACACACACACACACACACACACACACACACACACACACACACACCACACCACACACACACACACACACACACACACACACACACACACACACACACAATCAGTTCAAATACTTTCCCTATACGATTATTTTTTTGTGTGTGTATGTGTGGGCGCATGTGTGTGTGAGTTCAGGCATGTCGCTATGGTAACGTGCAGCACTTGGAGCACCTGCTGTTCTACGGCGCTGACATGAGTTCCCAGAATGCATCGGGAAACACCGCACTGCACCTCTGTGCTCTCTACAACCAGGTAACACAAAAAAACACTCACGTTTTCAACAGCTTTTTATCTGCGGTTTTATTTTGGAATGAATGAAATAATTGCCGCTGGTTTTGCAGGACAGCTGTGCCAGAGTGCTGCTGTTCAGAGGCGCAAATAAGGACATCAAAAACTACAACAACCAGACTGCCTTTCAGGTAAAATAAAGACAAAACTACAAAAACCATCCTGCCCTGAGCTTGGAGCTCAGAGCCACAGACAGGAAGTCAGAAAGTACCATTGATGGTACAAGAGCTCAACGGCTCTGGTTCCTGAAGTGATTTTCTACGTTTAAGGCCTCCTGCACACTGGCTGCGTGGCGTGAGCGTGGCGTGAGCGTGGCGTGAGCGTGGCGTGAGCGTAGCGTGTCAGCTGCGTGGCGTGTCAGCTGCGTGGCGGCTGCGTGGCGTTTTCTATGTCTTTACACACCAGAAACGTGTCTGACGCGGCGCTGCTGCTGCTAGCCTTGTCTGAACACATGGATGTTTCCATCGATAAAATGAAAGAAGAGCGACAACGTCGGCAGTATTGACGGCAAAATAGGCTACAGAATATTTTGTTCTGTATTGACAGGTGCAGTATTAGAAAATCGATAACGCTTCCAACACGCTTGCGTGTCGCGTGAAAAATAGGCGTCGGTCCTATTTCTAGCTTGCACGCGTTTTCGAGCCGCGCCTGAGACGTGCGTGTCACGCAGGCAGCGTGCTCTAACCTGTTAACATGGGAGCCGAAATAAAAACGGACACGCCACGCAGCTGACACGCTCATACCACGCAGCTGACACGCTCACGCCACGCAGCTGACACGCTCACGCCACACAGCTGACACGCTCACGCCACACAGCTGACATGCTCACGCCACGCAGGCTGACACGCTCACGCCACACAGCTGACACGCTCACGCCACGCAGGCTGACACGCTCACGCCACGCAGCTGACACGCTCACGCCACGCAGCTGACACGCTCACGCCACGCAGCTGACACGCTCACGCCACGCAGCTGACACGCTCACGCCACGCAGCTGACACGCTCACGCCACGCAGCTGACACGCTCACGCCACGCAGCTGACACGCTCACGCCACGCAGCTGACACGCTCACGCCACGCAGCTGACACGCTCACGCCACGCAGCTGACACGCTCACGCCACGCAGGCTGACCCGCTCACGCCACGCAGGCTGACACGCTCACGCCACGCAGGCTGACACGCCACGCCACGCAGCTGACACGCTCACGCCACGCAGGCTGACATGCTCACGCCACGCAGGCTGACATGCTCACGCCACGCAGGCTGACACGCTCACGCCACGCAGGCTGACACGCTCACGCCACGCAGGCTGACACGCTCACGCCACGCAGCTGACACGCTCACGCCACGCAGGCTGACACGCTCACGCCACGCAGCTGACACGCTCACGCCACGCAGGCTGACACGCCACGCCACGCAGGCTGACACGCCACGCCACACAGCTGACACGCCACGCCACGCAGCTGACACGCTCACGCCACGCACCTGACACGCCACGCCTACGCAGGCTGACACGCTCACGCCACGCAGCTGACACGCTCACGCCACGCACCTGACACGCTCACGCCACGCAGCTGACACGCTCACGCCACGCAGCTGACACGCTCACGCCACGCAGCTGACACGCTCACGCCACACAGCTGACACGCTCACGCCACGCAGGCTGACACGCTCACGCCACGCAGGCTGACACGCTCACGCCACGCAGGCTGACACGCTCACGCCACGCAGCTGACACGCTCACGCCACGCAGGCTGACACGCTCACGCCACGCAGGCTGATGAATTGTGACCATAAAACATTTGATTCGGCGCAAAAGAACATTTTGAAAACAGCCCAAAAAGTCAAAGGTACAAGACACACGATAACAAGATAAACGACCAGAGACTGAAATGGCAGCAGCTCGCTAGCCGTTTGCGGGTTTGCGTGTGCGCTGACATTTCCATGGTAACAGCGAGCTCCAGGAGACTTCGCTGTTACGCTTAGCAATTGTACTTAGTGTAGTACTTCTCCATGACATCGCGATTAAAACGTGTTCTTCTCAAAACAAAGTGGATTTCATACAGACTTCTGACTTCTACAGGAGCAGAAAGCTCAGAGGTCGACCTCGGAGGGTTTAGACCAAGGCTGTAGCTGCAGCTAAAAATAAACTAATCTGAGTTTTACGGCAATCTAAAGCACAGTGCTGCTAAACTTCACTATTAAATTATGTAACTTATTAATATGTATGTAGAATTACAAGAAATACTCTCTCCCGCTCTCCCTCACGTTGCTGGGAGCCGTGCCTACGTCACTGGCTTCGAGTCAGCCTGTCAAGACGGAGCGATCCAGGCAGCAGCACACTGATAAAAGAAAATGTAGTAAGTCAGCTGGAGCCTTAATGTTGAAAGACTTTTGAAAAACAAAGACAGGCTTCATGTCTTCCATTGATATTGCAAGTGATAAATGACTGTACAAGGCATTGAAGAAAGCAATACGAGGTCTGTAATGTGGGATATATCTGCAGATTAAAGGGCGGTGTTATTATTACGACATTTTATTTCAAAAATGTAATACATTTTCACATAACATCAAGATTTAGTTTTGGCCCGTGGCCTTCCATCCAGATAGATTTTTGGCCCTTCATATGAAAGAATTTGGCAATTCTGGTTTAGACATTATGGCTAATAATCAAAATCCTTATGGAGAAAATGAACGGGATTTTTCCATCCGGAACCACAGTGTTGAGCTCTATATATAGATGTCTGATTCAGCTGTTGTTTTTATGATAATGCATGAACTCTCCCGTGTGTGTGTGTGTGTGTGTGTGTGTGTGTGTGTGTGTGTGTGTGTAGGTGGCAATAATTGCTGGGAACTTTGATCTTGCAGAAATCATTAAGATCCATAAATCCTCCGACGTTGGTGAGTTGGATGACACATTTATATTGAAATTGTGTGTATGTGCACACGTTACAGTACCTAGTGAAGTTAACTGTGTGTGTGTGTGTGTGTGTGTGTGTGTGTGTGTGTGTGTGTGTGTGTGTGTGTGTGTCTGTGTGTATAAATACTTTTTTATGTGCCCAAGTAGTTCCCTTCAGAGAAACTCCATCCTACACAAAGCGCCGCAGAGGCGGTGTGACCAAGACGCTGGGTGGAAACGGTCTGTCCTCCCCGCGCTCTCTGATTCGCTCAGCTAGCGACAACGTTCTGGAAAGCCCCGCCTCCTCTCCTGGCCCCTCCCTCCAAAGCCTGGAAACGCACCACGACACGCACACGCATTCTCTACGACGACACACACGCCGACTCAGGTACAGACATCCCCTCACACGGAGACACTTACTCATGCCCTCAGACAGAGGCGTAGTAAACATTTACACACTGTTACAGTCATACAAGCCATCCTGTTGTCTGTGAAGGTTCTCAGTCATCCAGGTCATGGTAGTTCTCCGTGATGAGTAAAGTCAATTGTAACTTGTAAAACCCCCGGTGTAGACGGTAAAGTTGACAACAGTATTATATATAGTATATGTATGTGTATATGTATATAGCATATAGTAACAGCACTACTTAAAACTTGGTGTAAAATTGATTGAAATCTGTTTAACTTTCTGCATTTCTGTATTTTTTTTGTCCCGTATGTATGCAGCCCGAGTGGCGGGGGTCATGTGGAGACCAGCCCCCCTCCCTCCCCTCCCCCCAACCCCCCAGATGAGGAAGAGGAGGCTGTACAGCGCCGTACCAGGACGCACCTTCATCGCCACCCGGTCCCACGTGCCCCAGGGGCCCGGAGAGATCCAGCTGCACCGAGGAGAGAGGGTCAAAGGTCAGGCTGTCGTTCTGAGTACAGTGTAGACAGTAGTACTGGGGTGTATATCTGGGTCAATGACCTATAAGGATTTTCAACAGGCCTTAAAAGAAGAATGTCATCTGGTGCAACCGTGAATTGTCTTAAAATAAATAACACTTTTTTACAGGTTCTCAGTTATATTAAGTGTTAAGAAACTAAGTATTTGCATTTCTTTTGAGTTTTTGTAAATAATGATCTCGTTGTTTTGTTCTATAATGTCCATATTTCATAAAATGGACATCATCGGACAAAGTATGTTCATATATTATGACGGACATATGAGGACAAATGCTTTGCAATTTTGTACTTTTGGCTACAAATCTCTAGATTACAAACGGTTCAAAATGCTCCTTACCAGAACTCATAAACGAGATCACGTTACACCTGTCCTCTCTTCATTGGCTACCAGTTTGCTTTATAATTAGGGCTGTCAAACGATTCATTTTTTAATCGCTGAATAACTGTAGTTAATCGCGATTAATGGCATGTTTTATCACATGGTTAAAATTCTATTATTTTGCATTTCAGAACAGTTTTTAAGTCCATATTAACAATGGAAAGCCATTCTTACCAGAGGATCTTGATTGGGAATCAAATGAATGCAAAGAAAGTGACTTTATGAACTTGATTTTAAGATTTGTAATTATTTATTTACTGTAAACAAAAGAAAAATGTGTGAATCTGTCATTATTGCACATTTTCTCCAAGTACCTAACTAAAAAACTAAAAATCCCTTTAGTAACTCCTAAATAATGTAGATTCCTCACTGACGTCCAGTGATCAGCGGTTAATGAGACAGCGTCTGCAGCACCTTGCAGCAGTTCCATACGTATGTCGTACAGGCTGTGTGTGCGTGAAAACTACTGTCCCCCTCGACGGCAACGAGACGGGTCAGAACATGCCGACCGTAGTACGTCTTTAAGACCCGAGTCCTCTACGATGCCGACAGGTCTGCAGTTAGTTGCCACCCGTTTCGCAAGAGCTGTAGTCATTTTTTTGGATTTGGTTTCATCCGCAGGTCGGCAAGTAGCACTCTCCAAAATACTACTTTGCCTGAGTGGGTAGCATCAACCTGAGTCACGTTAATTAGCTCGTAGGTGGTAGCTCAAGCTTGACGTGGTTCGGTGATATTTTAATTCGGCTTTACACAACGTGCGTATGGCTTTCGACGTGTCTACGAGCCGTCCGGGAGAAAATAAAAAGCTCCATTCAGGATTTCATTGCTGCTGTGTTTCTCCATCACGCCTGCAGCCTGCAGCAGCAGGATGTGTTAGGAGGAAGTGGCAGCTTGATGATAAGTAACGGTGCTGCAAAGGGTCAAAATAGTAGCCTGTTAGGCACGACGCAAAGCCGAGTGAAGTGTACAATAAATTAATAAATGCCGGCATGCGATTACAAACAATTAATCACATCGTGATTAACGCGTTAACGCTGACAGCCCTATTTAGAATACATGTTAAGATTCTGTTAGTTTTTAAAGCTCTTTATGGTCGAGCCCCAGCTTATATCGCTGAACTACTGAAGCCGCACGCTCCTCTGAGGTCATGAAGGTCTGCTGACCAGCTACCTCTGCACGTCAGATCGGCCCCCAGCCTTCACATTTTTAAATCACGACCTAAAACTCACTTTTATTCATTGGCCTTTAAACCTGCTCGAGAGTTGTATTCTGCATTGTCATTTTCCAGTTTGTTACTTGTTGTAAATGTTCGTTTTTGTTACTCGTGTGTTTATAATCTGTCCTAAATCATGTCAACGTCCAGCACTTTGGTCAACCTGGTTGTTTTAAATGTGCTTTACAAATAAAGTTGGATTGGAAAACACTTAGAAAAGATGTTGCCAAATACGGCAAAAAATACATTTGAATAGATTTATGGTAATTTCAAAGATGTTTTCAAAACAGCGGTCGCACCACATGATGTTGTGACACTAACAATAACTAATGGTTTAACTAGTGAATAAATATATGGGAGAGATACTACATATATATATTTTTTGTTGTTGCATTTAAACCTTTTTTGAACTGAAGAAAATGCAGTCAGACAGAAAATGTAGGCGTCACGTCAGTGACCCATCTGCAGATGTATCTGTGGTAAAACTGTAACGCTCTGTGTGTTGTGGATCTACAGTTCTGTCTATCGGGGAAGGAGGATTCTGGGAAGGAAACGTTAAAGGAAGAACTGGATGGTTTCCTGCTGACTGTATCGAAGAAGTCCAGATGAGACAATACGACCCACGACTGGGTAAATACTGCTAATAATTATTGGTGTATATATATATATATATATATATATATATATATATATATATATATATATATATATATATATATATATATATATAGGCACAAGGCCAAGGGACCTTTATCAGGATGCATAGTATCCTGGATTCATGAAATAACTGGCCTTTAGAAATAATAATCTGCCTCTCATCTTGGAATTTAACATGGGGGTGTACTGACTTATGCCCCCTGTATTTTAAGGAAGAACATTTATTTATTTACGATACATTATTCATTCACAAAGAAAATTGGCGTCCTTAAAGGCTGGATTTTTCCTATTTTTTTTAATTAAGGCACTAAGATCAATTTCCAAAAGCTGATTTTTGATTCCTCTTTTTAGTCAAGGGTGTATCACTTACACCCATGCTTAGCACTGTATATAGCTATGTCATATATGACATTAAACTATGTTTATGTACTGTCCTATATGAAGTATGTCCATGTATGTTTCAGAGACGAGGGAGGACCGCACAAAGAGACTGTTCAGACATTATACTGTAGGATCCTACGACAACTACACCTCCTACAGGTAATACTGCATAATTACACCTCCTGTATGCAGTGAGCTGATACTGCAACTCCAGGCAAGGGAGGACTGGCCATCTGGCATACCGGGCCCTTTCCCGGTGGGCCGGTGGGTTTTTTTTATTACATTTTTTCTTTTTGTCCGCCCCATAAGAGTGGTAGGCCTAGATCGGCGGCCCACTGTTTTTTCCATTCACACTGGGCTGGCCCAAAACACTTTAGTCAAAAATATCACATAGGCTAGGTTTTCTGTCCCTACATACACCCCCTACTTTCACAATGAAATGGACTAGTCCGTAACGGTGTGCGGTGCGAAAGATTAACACACAGTGACAGGAGAACTGGGTAGTACACAAACAGAGACGAGGCAAGACGAGTCTAAATGCGAAAATAAAATAAGAGAAAAAAGCGAAAAGACGCCGATAAGTATTTGGCAACGCTGCCAAAGATGACTAACTTTTGAACGCCCAAAGCATTGAACATGCGGCTGTGGGCTGATTTTTGGTCCCAGTCCGTCCCTGCCAGAGGGGCCTCATTTATCAACAGTGCCTAGAAAAGGTTCAACATTTTGTCTCACCAATGAAATGTGTTTAAGTACAAAAAAATCTGTATTTATCAAACACAAACAAGCCAATCGTACGCACAGTAGTAGGTAATCAATCCTGAGAAATCCCAGCTGTTAACCCTGACCTTAACCACCACGCTCGTTCACGCTCAGACTATTAGCATTATGGGAACATATCGGAACATCTCTAATAATTAGCAACTAAAAGGATTATTAATGTTACCAAGACAAAGTATTATAGATAGCAATAAAACATTAAGTCATTTTAGGAAAGCTTCTGGTAATACAACAAAAAAATACATAAAATAATCATATTGGCGAAGTTCCACTCAACGTACTTAAACACAGAACAATTAACAGGAAGATAGAAATAAACATGCAGCTCAAAATGAGGACGTTCATTGTCCTTATTTTTAGCTGCATGTTTATGAGTAGGTTTAAATATATATATATATACAAAAAGCAACAATGACAAACTACATACAAAGTTTGTATACAAGTCAAGAGTTTACTTTAAATGAGTTAAACCTTTTGTGTAATTAATCATTTACATTTTGCTGTACTGTAATTTATTCAAGTAACAGAAAACGTGAAAATGTTGTGATGAATGTCTGTGTCTTCTGTTAGTGACTATGTGATCGAGGAGAAGACGGCCGTGCTGCAGAAGAGAGAGAGCGAGGGATTTGGCTTCGTCCTCAGAGGAGCTAAAGGTAGAAAGAGCAGGATGGAGGGATGGATGGAGGGAGGGAGGGAGGGAGGGATGGATGGAGGGAGGGAGGGAGGGAGGGATGGGATGGATGGAGGGAGGGAGGGAGGGAGGGATGGATGGATGGAGGGAGGGAGGGAGGGAGGGATGGAGGGAGGGAGGGATGAAGGGAGGGTTGGATGGAGGGAGGGAGGGATGGATGAATGGAGGGAGGGATGGATGAAGGGAGGGTTGGATGGAGGGAGGGAGGGAGGGAGGGAGGGAGGGATGGATGGATGGATGGATGATAGATGGATGGATGGAGGGAGGGATGGATGATGGATGGATGGAGGGATGGATGGATGGAGGATGGATGGAGGGAGGGAGGGAGGGATGGATGGATGATGGATGGATGGAGGGAGGGATGGATGGAGGGATGGATGGATGATGGATGGATGGATGATGGATGGAGGGAGGGAGGGATGATGGATGGATGGATGATGGAGGGAGGGAGGGATGATGGATGGATGATGGATGAGGGATGGATGGATGATGGAGGGAGGGAGGGATGATGGATGGATGGATGAGGGATGGATGGATGATGGAGGGAGGGATGGATGGATGGATGAGGGATGGATGGATGGATGGAGGGAGGGATGGATGGATGATGGAGGGAGGGATGGATGGATGGATGATGGAGGGAGGGATGGATGGATGGATGAGGGATGGATGGATGATGGAGGGAGGGATGGATGGATGGTAGATGGATGGATGGAGGGAGGGATGGAGGGAGGGATGGATGGATGGATGGAGGGATGGATGGATGGATGGATGAGGGATGGATGGATGAGCGGTGGGTGTTTGGAGATGTTGGGAAAGAAAAGAGAAAGATATTTAAAACAGAGGGATGTCTTCAGAGGAAGAGCAGGGAGCTTCAAAACTCCTCGCTGTCTCGCTGTGTAGTCCACTGAGTCTTATCCTTAAAAGACTACAATCCCCATCCTAACATGCAGCGGTGGAAGAAGTACTCAGATCTTTTACCTAGGTAAAATACCTACCTATAATACCTAGGTAAAAGAACAAAACACAACGCAGTGTAGAAATACTGTGTAAAATGTTCTTTTAACATAGAAAAGCAGTCCCCCGGACAATCTAACAATCCTGTGGGTTATTGTTCACAACGTTTTACTTTCAACTACGATTCCCATGAGCCTCAGCTGCTGCTGCAAAGGAGAAAAACTGTCAATCTGTAGCAAATACAAAACACTTGGTTGAAGCAAAAGATTGTTTACCGGATCATTTTGTACGGTAAAAGTAGCAGTACAACAGTATAAAAATGTCCTAGTTATGCAGAACTGTAATCTGAAAAAGAACTAGTAACTCAAGCTGTCAGATAAATGTAGTGGAGTAGAAGTATAAAGTAGCAGAAAATGGAATACATTTTATTTATGGACGCCTTACAGTTAAAACAAGCAAAAATAAGTTAAAAAGGCGAATATAATTCAATTAAAGCACATTTAAAAGATAGTATAAATAATAGAAAATTAAAGGAAAGCAATCAAGCCATGATTTTGATGGAGAGTGGAGTCATGTGGGGAAGGCTTTTCGGAATAGGGCCCGCTGCGTCGAGGAGTAAAAAAAAAAAAGAAGAGGAAGGGGGAATGACGTGCAGCAGAGGACCGCAGGTCGGACTCGAACCCGGGCCCGCTGCGTCGAGGAGTAAACCTCTATATATGGGCGCCCGCTCTACCAACTGAGCTCTCCGGGCGCCCAAATAAGTGGGTTTTGAGGGAGGTTTTCAAGGTGGGTAGAGACTCTATGGTACGGAGGGAGGGAGGGAGGGAGGGAGGAGCAGAATGGCTGAAGGCTCTAAACCCCATTGTGGACATGCGGGCAGAAAGAGTGGAAAGCATTGAGGAAGAGGAGGATCGGGGAGTTCGGGATGGAGTGAAGGGTTGAAGGAGTTCAGAGAGGTATGGAGGAGCGAGATTATGGAGGGCTTTGAAGGTGAGAAGAAGGATCTTAAAGTCAATACGGTATTGGACAGGGAGCCAGTGCTGCTGTTTGAGGAGTGGAGTAATGTGTTCAGTGGCTGGGGTTCTGGTGATAATACAGTGCATGGTAAATACTAGAGTGAAGTACAAGTACCCAGTGGTGGAATGTAACTATGTACATTTAATCTTAATCAAGTACTGTAAGTTGTACTTTACTTGAGTATTTCCATTTGATGCTACTTTATACTTCTACTCCTTCAACTTCAGTTACTTTTCAGATTCAAGAACAAATACATTATAATATATTATTATATATTAAGCTACTCGGCAGTATATGAAGTATTCAAAATTACTTTAACTCAAGTATGATTTTGAATGCAACACTTTTACTTGTAGCAAAGTATTTCTACGCTGTTCTATTAACACTTTTACTAAAGTAAATGATCAGAGTACTTCTTTCACCACTGAAAGTACATGAAAGCTGTACTTAAGTACAGGACTTGAGTAAGTGTGCCGAGTTACTTTCCTCCCCTGAGGCCAAAATAAAATGTGATCAGCTGTAGGTTTGGGCATCGAGAACCGCTTCCGGAAATCGTTTTTTTATTGTTATTTATTATTGTTGTGTTGCAGCCATGGAGTGCAGTTAGCTTTATTTTACGTTGAAAAAGCCCAGAAAGACTGTAAATCACCATTGAATCCAAATAACGTCTTCCTCTTATCTGTGTAATAAGCATGTGACCTGTTGCAACTCCACCCCTCAGATAATCGGCATCGAAATTCAGTAAGAACCGGATTCGAAAGAAAAGAATCAGAATTGTTAAAAGCAAAACGATGCCCAACCCTAATCAGCTTTGTGGAGGCCTTAAAAGTTACATTTTCAGCCATGTAAACATGTTTCCCGCCTCCCCATCTTCTTTCTCTCTGCCTCTTTTTCAAGCCGAGACCCCCATCGAGGAGTTCGCCCCCACCCCGGCGTTCCCCGCCCTCCAGTACCTGGAGTCAGTGGACCAGGGGGGCGTGGCCTGGAGGGCGGGGCTACGCACTGGAGACTTCCTCATAGAGGTACGCACCAGACCTCTTAATGTGTGGCATCAAAATAGATAAATAGAAGATGATATATGATTTATCCTGATGTAAAGTACACTAAGAAGTAGGGGTGACCCCCGAATACTTATTATATACATATTCAATGCTTGATTGAAGGAGTCCGAGTACTACGTCCTAAACACACTGAGTGCTACGTACTGAGTGCTACGTACTAAACACACTGAGTGCTACGTACTGAGTGCTACGTACTAAACACACTGAGTGCTACGTACTGAGTGCTACGTACTAAACACACTGAGTGCTACGTACTGAGTGCTACGTACTAAACACACTGAGTGCTACGTACTGAGTACTACGTACTAAACACACTGAGTGCTACGTACTAAACACACTGAGTGCTACGTACTGAGTACTACGTACTAAACACACTGAGTGCTACGTACTAAACACACTGAGTGGTACGTACTAAACACACTGAGTGCTACGTACTAAACACACTGAGTGCTACGTACTGAGTACTACGTACTAAACACACTGAGTGCTACGTACTAAACACACTGAGTACTACGTACTAAACACACTGAGTGCTACGTACTAAACACACTAAGTGCTACGTACTAAACACACTGAGTGCTACATACTAACACTGAGTGCTACGTACTGAGTACTACGTACTAACACTGAGTGCTACGTACTGAGTACTACGTACTAAACACACTGAGTGCTGCATACTAAGCACACTGAGTACTATGTACTAAACACACTGAGTGCTATGTACTAAGCACACTGAGTGCTATGTACTAAGCACACCGTACTAAACACTGAGTGCTACATGCTAAGCACCCTGAGTACTACGTATTAAGCACCCTGAGTACTACGTGCTAAGCACACTGAGTGCTACGTACTAAACACACTAAGTGCTACGTACTAAACACACTGAGTGGTACGTACTAAACACACTGAGTGCTACGTACTAAACACACTGAGTGCTACGTACTGAGTACTACGTACTAACACTGAGTGCTACGTACTGAGTACTACGTACTAAACACATTAAGTACTACGTACTAAACACACTAAGTGCTACGTACTAAACACACTGAGTGCTACATACTAAACACACTGAGTGCTGCGTACTAACACTGAGTGCTGCATACTAAGCACACTGAGTACTATGTACTAAACACACTGAGTGCTATGTACTAAGCACACCGTACTAAACACTGAGTGCTACATGCTAAGCACCCTGAGTACTACGTATTAAGCACCCTGAGTACTACGTATTAAGCACCCTGAGTACTACGTATTAAGCACACTGAGTGCTACGTACTAAACATACCGAGTGCTGCTGGAACAAAGTAAGCAGGGTTAAGCTAGAGGGTTAATGATGTTGGCACAGTGTCGTGGGGTGCACCACCCATGGGGACAATATCTAGCTGCAGGGACCTGACGTGTTCTACAAGAAGTAGCCAGATTTTAGAAAATGTAATAGTGGAGCCACGAAGGAAGTGTTTTATTTTCTCTAATTTCATAAAATAAAGGGCATCCTTTATCCAGTGGGTGTGGAAGGGAGGATGGGGACTCTTCCACTGCATGAGGATCACATGCCTTGCTAATAGTGTAAGAAAAGCAACAAATTCAGCCTGATAGGATGGCGGTGGGTGGTCAGTTGGCAGGACACCAAACAAGCCGATCAACGGGTGGATACTAACAGATGTGACAAGACCAAAGCATGTGGGTCAGATCGGCTGGTCCTTGGTGACATTTATCACAGTTTGGATCAGTGTCAGGGTAGATGCGAGCCAGTTTACTTTTGGACCAGTGGACTCTATGAACTGTTTTACACTGACTCCATGATGGGCACAAATAGGTGATGTGTGGACACAAAACTGATTGGCAAACCTCGGTCACTATCACTATGTCGAGATCCAAGTAGTACTGAGAAGAAAGAAGCTTTTAATAAATCATTTTAAAGTGCGTGAATAAATCCAACCGCCCCTATGACTACGGCTGCACGATATGAGGAAACTATCTAATTACAATTATTAAAGGAATGATCATGTTTGTATCATTATTCTCATTTTCATTGACTAATATTAAATCTTAAAAAATATAAAATGATTATAGTGTGATTTTTGCGAGGATCTGTACCAAACAAAGATGTTTTCTGTAGTCTGTAGGATGGGATTTGTAGGCCGGGACGTCTCTGCAGCACCACAATACTTCATTCAGAACGGTTAAGACACATATTTTGCCTTTAACAAATATGGCGCCCCTCTGCGATTTGGATATTGCACTATTCCATGTTGCGATTTCGATAAAATTGGGATTAATTGTGCAGCCCTGCCTATGACAGATTTAAGTTTCACTTCCCATGATCTGTGACCGATGTAGGAGCATCTTGGCGGCAGGGATTTAAACCTACTGAAGATGTCTGGGACAAGAAAATGTGAAATGTGTTTGCACTTTGAAATGGTTAAAGATAATCCAAAGTAAGATGCAAGTTGTGAGTGCACAAGTCTCTATAAGAACTAGTAAAAACATGAACCCCTCCATTAATTGATTATGACGTTTAGCTTGAAGAACTGTACATATCTTCAGGGCCCTACTTAAACGATCTACGCGCACGGCGTGAAGCGCCTGGCGCAGGTCCGTTTAGGGCGTGTCCAAATCCACTTTTGCTAGTTTGACGGCGGAAAAAAGGGTCCGTGTGCTGGGCGCATGGTTCTAAAGGGTTGACCTTAGTGTCTTCATTAATCAGAGGTGTGTTTTGGGCGTAACATGCAATAAACCAATCAGAGATCATCTCCCATTCCCTTTAAAAGCCAGGCGCGTTTGGACTTTGATTATGACGATTTCCGTGCCGTGACTTGTATCAGTCCCTATACTTCTCGGTGCATGGAGGCAAGATTCTGTGTGACAAAAACAGATCATAAATACTGTACATGTGAAAGGAGGAAGCATACACACACTTAGCTGGAAGAGCTGTACATATATTCAATGTATCAGGTCTGTTACAATAAAACTGGCAGGATTAAAAAAAAGTATAATAATAAATAAATGTGTGGCATCGTTAGATCTCCGCTACGAAAGCTGTGTGACACACCTGTGTGTGTGTGTGTGTGTGTGTGTGTGTGTGTGTGTGTGTGTGTGTGTGTCGTCCAGGTGAACGGGGCCGACGTGGTGAAGGTGGGTCACCGGCAGGTCGTCTCTCTGATCCGACAGGGCGGGAGTCGACTGCTGATGAAGGTCGTATCCGTTTCCAGGAAATCTGAATCCAACCTGATCAGGAAGAAAGGTGCAACTCAATGTTTTATTTACTCATAGGCATGATTTACAGGGGGGGATTGGGGGTTAAAACACCCCCCAATAATCAAAACTGACCAGTGCACCCCCAAAAGCCTATCATAATTAGTTGTTTGGTTTCTAAAATGTCAATAAATGGTGGAAAATGTAGATCAGTGTTTCCCAAAAAGCCCAAGATGACGTCCCTCAGATGTCTTGTTTTGTCCAGAACTCAAAGATCTTCAGCTTACTGTCACAGAGGAGGGGAAGAAACTACAACATATTCACATTTAACAAGCTGACATCGGAGTAGTTTTACTTAAACTGGTTAATCGATTATTAAAAATAGTTGGCGTTTAATTTAATAGTTGACAACTTATCGATTAATCTTTGCAGCTCTAGAAATGAGCCGTTGCTGAGCATTTCCGCCTTTGAACGGCACTGTACCAATGACAGTCTCAAAAACACAGATTCAAACAGCCAGGGTTTCATACGTCACATACAAAACGAACTTATCCCCACCAACATGTGGGGGCGGGGCTTTCCATACCGTTAGCATAATGCAAAAAGACCCGCTGCTCTGGCTGCACAGCAACAATGGCGCCAAGCCGTCATTGCTGGGTATTAATGTTAAGCATTTATTCAACAAATGGTGATATTTAACAACTTTTGATGACATCAAATCACTTCATACAGACAACAGTACTATGAGAAGCATAGATTACGTTTAATTGTACTTTTTCGCTGCTCTAGTCATCTCCCCTCAGAAACTGTTGTCACCCTCCATTGTCAAGCGCTGTGGGCGCATCAATCAAACTCACTGGATTCACACAGAAAATAAATGTGGGTGTTCGGGGATGTGAGACGGAAAAAATGAAGATGACAAGTATATTTTTGTTTTTCATGACCTGGAAGTATTTATTTAGCGAGCGGCAGTAAAAGGTCAACTGTACTGAACATCATTAGTGTACGGAACAAAAACCAGTGTCACGAGGGGGTCATTAATATTTACTGCAGTCTGTGTAATTGTCACAAAAGCAGGAAGCTTCACGTAAAGTACAGTCAAAGCCCGTCTACGGAGAGCCGTTGCACTCCCTATTCAGCCCCATTGTACCGAATTTGGTTGCAGTTCCACCAGAGTTCCACTGGGGGTGATCACGGTCCAGTGCTAAATGAATGGGACTCTATGGAGCTAGATGCTAAATGAATGGGACTCTATGGAGCTAGACGGCTAAATGAATGGGACTCTATGGAGCTAGATGGCTAAATGAATGGGACTCTATGGAGCTAGATGGCTAAATGAATGGGACTCTATGGAGCTAGACGGCTAAATGAATGGGACTCTATGGAGCTAGACGCTAAATGAATGGGACTCTATGGAGCTAGACGGCTAAATGAATGGGACTCTATGGAGCTAGACGGCTACATTTGTCTCTTTCGCCTGATTGTCGTTGAGGAATCTCAGATTTGATTGTAGTTTTTGCCAGTTCAACATGGATTATAGGTCAAAAGTTGAATGAACGAGTACTTATGTCCTTTCGATTTCTTACAGGTTGAGTCGTTGTTGCCCATAACACGCTAGCATTCTGCTAATGAATGCTGATTGGTCAGAGAAGGACTGATTACGATCGGAGATCCCGCTTGACGGCATCCAAAGCAGAACCAGAATGTCAGAGCCAGAGCTTGCCGTAAAGCGGTATCTCTGGCCGTATATGTGTATGACGTCACCCAGCAGTGTGTATTTTCTTAGCCTCCCCTTTTGAATGCAACATTCAAATTACTAGACAAAAAATGATATCCTGAGAAAAGTGGATTTTGAGGAGTATAGCTCCGTAGAGTCCCATTCATTCTGCACTGGCCTGTGAGCGCCCTCATATGGAACCAGAGTGGAGCTGCAACCAGTTCAGAAGCCGGAAGTAACGAGAGAGTGGAACTTCTTCCCTTATTAGAAATTCTTTGGTACAGTGTTTGTTTTTTTCGGTTCACTCACTAACCGTGCTCTGATTGGTTCTTGTCTTGTAGCTCCTCCCCCTCCAAAACGAGCCCCCAGCACCTCGTTGACACTCCGATCCAAGTCCATGACCGCTGACCTGGAGGACATAGGTAACACACGCACACACACACACACACACACACACACACACACACACACACACACACACACACACACACACACACACACACACACACACACACACACACAGTTGAGTCAAACTGTAGGAGTGTGTGTTGTTGACCTTTGTTCTGTCTGCAGCCAGGAGGAGACGCTTCGGTGAGTCACATTTGATGATGTCGTATTTGCGGCTTTTGTTTTACTGCGTTTTATTTGTTGTTGTGATGTAACACTGCGGTGGCAATAATGTTGCTCTCATGGCATGATGTCATGGTGTGTCAGTGATGTCACAGCCAGGGCCGTAGCGAACCCTAAAAGGTCCTAAAACGACCTCACGTTGTTTCAATCGTTTACACACTGCCTCGGAAAATTTCATCATTCGGTATGGGTTCAATTTTCTGCGTTTTTTCGCATCCGTAGCAAAACATCTTGATGTGTTTTGACAAAGAGAAGGTATGAGCCAATTGAGAAATTCAGCATAGAAAGACGCTAGCAGAGTGATAGTGTGTCAACAGGTCAGATGGTAATACCCAGGAGGAGGAGGATGATGATGATGAGGAGAATGGAAGAGGGGAAGATGAGAACGCAGACAGAAAAAGGAGAGCAACAGTGTAGTGATGGAGACAGAGAGAGGGCAGCACACCTCCTTCAGGTAGCCGAGGTGCCAAACGCAAGAAGACGCAGGCAGAGAGAGGTAACTGTCGACGGAGAGAAGCGAGGGATGAAAGGAGGGAGAAGGAGAGAGCGACAGCAGCGTCACATTCTGTATTGTTTTTGCAAAAATGTTCACATCGGACTCAGTGTGCAAGGACTTTAACTCTCTCCGGTGCTGGAGGAAGTGTTCAGATCCGTTACTAAAGTCCAAACCTTAACATGATTACTAATACATTACAAATATTAACATTATTAAAAGCAAAAGCAGCTAATCTTAACAACATGTTTTTACATGGAAAATGACTTCAACCCCAGGCCACCAGGAAGTGCGCCAGGCTTTGAAGCCAATTTGACATAGCAGTCAAACATTGGAATTACATTTTCCATGTCTGTCACGTGATGCCCTCTGGCCCAAAAAGACCCATTTTTCTCGCATTGCCAGACCCTCCTCCACAGCGCTGCGGAGGAAGGTCTAGCTAGTCCACACAGCATTCTGGGCTGGGAATAAAATGTGCTCTGGTTCATTGGCATTTCTTTAAACCAATCACAATCGTCGTGGGCGGGACTAAGCTCCGGACGGAGCCACGGTGCCTCTGCTAAATAGTCTCAGGAAGGAACTTGTTTTGGTGGAACGTGTACGTTCAAAGGTTGTTTTAGTCGTGCAACAGGAAACTGAGATTGGACAGATAGTCTAGCTAGCTGTCTGGATTTACCCTGCAGAGAAATGAAATGAAATGAAACGTCGACGAGATAGACAAGAGGCGAAAGAGACGTTTTTCAACGTCCTCCCAACGACTCGTTTCACAATCAGAACTGGAGCCATTCTCTGATAACTTTTGGAAAGTCTAGAAAAGCCTTGGAGGTTTGGAGGCTTGGAGGTTTAACAATTACACACGTGTCATATGTTGTTTTGTTGAAGCTGATCCTTATATTTTTTTATTTGTTTTATCCTAACATTTCTAGTCAAAAAGGGTTATTTAAGAACGCTTTGATGCAATATTTAAACAATCATATAGGGAGATACATTTGACATTATATATATATATATATATATATATATATATATATATATATATATATATTTGAGCACTTGAATTGCTAAATAAAATGTTAAATTTTTACTATTTTTGGTGAGTTTGGTTTGTTGCTCATTTCAATTTAGATTTTTTATTATGACACGGACAAAAAAACATCTCAAACCTTAAAATATAAGTTTAACATCGAGTCACTTTCCATCTGCTACGGCCCTGCTGACTCATGTTGTGATGTCATGTGGTTGTTGTGTGTCGTGTCGTGATGTCATGTGGTTGTTGTGTGTCGTGTCGTGATGTCATGTGGTTGTTGTGTGTCGTGTCGTGATGTCATGTGGTTGTTGTGTGTCGTGTTGTGATGTCATGTGGTTGTTGTGTGTCGTGTCGTGATGTCATGTGGTTGTTGTGTGTCGTCTCGTGATGTCATGTGGTTGTTGTGTGTCGTGTTGTGATGTCATGTGGTTGCTGTGTGTCGTGGTCGTCATGTGGTTGTTGTGTGTCGTGTTGTGATGTCATGTAGTTGTTGTGTGTCGTGTCGTGATGTCATGTGGTTGTTGTGTGTCGTGTTGTGATGTCATGTGGTTGTTGCAATGTGGTCAGTCGTTGTGATGTAATGTGGTTGTTGTGTGTCGGGTCGTGATGTCATGTGGTTGTTGTGTGTCGTGTGTCGTGATGTCATGTGGTTGTTGTGTGTCGTGTCGTGATGTCATGTGGTTGTTGTGTGTCGTGTCGTGATGTCATGTGGTTGTTGTGTGTCGTGTCGTGATGTCATGTGGTTGTTGTGTGTCGTGATGTCATGTGGTTGTGTGTCGTGTCGATGTCATGTGGTTGGTCGGTCGTGATGTCATGTGGTTGTTGTGTAAATGGGTCGTGATGTCATGTGGTTGTGTGTCGTCGTGATGTCGATGTTGTGTGTGTCGTGTGTCATGTGTGTGTGGTCGTGATGTCATGTGGTTGTTGTGTGTCGTGTCGTGATGTCATGTGGTTGTTGTGTGTCGTGATGTCATGTGGTTGTGTGTCGTGTCGTGATGTCATGTGGTTGTTGTGTGTCGTGATGTCATGTGGTTGTTGTGTGTCGTGTCGTGATGTCATGTGGTTGTTGTGTGTCGTCTCGTGATGTCATGTGGTTGTTGTGTGTCGTGTTGTGATGTCATGTGGTTGTTGTGTGTCGTGTCGTGATGTGATGTCCTCATTCTGTGAATCACTATATTTTGTTGGTTTATCTTGTTTTGTTTTTTTAATCATGTCTACTCCCTCCAGAGAAACTGGATGAGATGTTGGCCGGGGGTCAACAGGAAGTTGTTCTAAGGGCCCGTCCGTCAGACGACTTCAGAGCGGCAACGGTGAAACAGAGACCGACCAGCCGCCGAATAACGCAGGCAGAGATTAACGTAAGACTACGTTATAGTACCTTACACAGTAGACAAGTATTAAAAGGGCAGTAATGATCCTAAAATAAGACCGATATTAATGACTCTCGGAGATATGATTCCTGTAAGGCAGGGGTGTCAAAAAGAGAATGACATCAAGGGCCAGACATGTAGAGTTTATTGGCTTTTATTTCATCGAAAAAGGAAAACATCTTTGACTCTATTATTGCATGTCTCATATAGTCTTCTCACTGACAGTTTGGTCCACATAAAGCCCTGAAAAAGTGAGCAAAAACGTTCAAAACCATCCTAGAATTTAGCAAATCAAGCAAAACAATGATTACATCTTCTAAGCAGGCTACCACACAGCTGACTCACAACAAGCTCTTTCACAGCCTGAATATGCATCTCTCTGCTTCTGGGGGAACTTCTGAGTCTCAAAGTCGGCAGATTTGCCAAATTGTGCTTTGAGTGTTGCATAATAACATGTTGAAAAACAGTTTCCCATGTTTTTGGTTTGGCACACAACTCGGTGGGCCAAAATGTATTGTGAACCTAAATAGATATGCGGGCCAGATCAGAATTTGCAAGGGGCCGGATTTGGCCTGCGGGCCTTGAGTTTGACACACGTGCTGTAAGGAATAGTTCTGCGTTAAAGGGTCAAGTCTGCGCATGTAGTCGCCTATGAGAAAAATTATCTGGCTTGAGTTCACACGTTATGACTGGAATTACTCTTTTTCATTACAAATCCTCAGTTAAGATGAGCAGAAAAATTCAGGTTTTTGGACCAAATGTGTGTTTGTGTCTGCAGTCGTTGTTTGAGCGTCAGGGTCTGGTGCCCCCCTCAGCTCCAGAGAAAAGCACCATGGCTTTACCCCGAGGAATGTCCAGAACCAAGAGCTTTGGTGAGACAGACACACACACACACACACACACACACACACACACACACGGTGTTATACATACTGTATTGGGGCGTCAGGATTTCCATCTAAAAATCAAAGCAGGATTGACGATTCCCCCAGTATTTCTCTCTCCAGCCCCGCCTACTTGCGCACATCCGAAGCAAAAACAACAGACATAGCGTAGCTTACCATCTGGTAGCATGTAGCTAAAACACAGGGTAACGTTAGCTTAGCGGTAGCCTGCAGCTGCAGTTTTCCAGACACCACGGACACTGTCGGAGTCAAGATGACAGAGAAGCAACAGAACTGGAAAATCCTCCTGCTTCCCTGAAGTCACTGGTGTGGCAACGTTTTGCCTTTCCCGCGAGTTATAAAAAGCAAACAACGAAGGTAAAGCATGGGGGCGCCGACGGGACTCCATGATGCATCCAGGTGCACCTCGTTATAAACTAATGGTGCATTCAACTGCGAGAAACTTCAACTGTTGTTGTAAAGTTCCCTTCTATCATCTCGGGGCTCTTACTTACTGTATACTCAAAGTCACAAAGTTTGGGCTACATTTTTGTGTTGTTTATAGTTTGAAGTGTTGGCTACCTTCATTTTAACGTCTCCATGGTTACCACGGCAGGCACACCTGATGACGACAGGATCACCGCTCTGATCAATGAAAGTCGGTTTCCTCGGAGCTCCTCCCTGACGGACAGCTTCATCCCTCCTCCTCCTCAGATGGCTCCACCCCCTCCTCCCTCCGCCTCCTCCTCCACCTCCTCGCTCTTCCTCCTCGACTCCGGCCCCCCTCCCTCCTTCCTCCCCCCTCCTCCCCCAGCCAGAGGGGAGGGGCTAACCCGCTCCAGCTTCAAGCCGGGGGCGGAGCCGAGGCTCCAGGAGCTTTCCGATTCCCCGACGCGGAGCCACGCCCACGCCGAGCGGCAGAGGAAGGCAAGGTCGATGATCATCCTGCAGGACACGCCGCCGCAGCTGCAACCTGACGCACACGCTGCCGCCACGCATTCGCTGCACACTGCCACGCACACCGCCACACACACGCTTCACACCGCCACGCACACATCCACGCTGTCTCTCCACAGCACCAGCCCCGCCCTCGGCCACTCACCACTGTCGCGCCGTCGGGGACGACCAATAGAAAACCCTTATGCTAACGTGGGACAGCAGGCTCCGCCCTCCAAGCCGCAGAGGAGGAAGTCACCTTTGTTGAAACAACTTCCTGTAGAGGAGCAGGGTCAGGATCGCTCACACTTGTCTTTCTCATTTCTAACGAGTTATATTTGTGTCTAATTTCCTGATGCATGATGGGAAGTTTTGAGCACAAACTATAATGTATTCTGTGGTCAATGCATTTAGTTTTGTCAAAGTCAGTCTGTACTTTGCTAAGTTCTTGGCAGCTAGACCGCCTCTAGGGGAAAAAACTCAGCAGAAAAGCGCCCTGCATGATTTGCATTTATTCCCATTGTCCAATCAGATTAATTGAGAGGCGGGCCTTCTGTGGTGGTGAATGTTATTGCCTTATAATTGTAGTCTTCAACAAAAAAGGCCGTGTGCAACTTGCAAAAAGTGCTCCGTCTGATTGGAAGCACTTGGAGAATGGCCTCAGAGTGACCAGTTACCCAAGAATGATCACTTTAAAGACAATCAGAAAGTACCAACGTCAATTCTCTGATTGAAGCACACTGTAAAATGTTAAATCTGTCCGGTTGAGCGAGTGTGCAGCAAAACTTGGAAGCACACAGAAAAGTAAATTTAAGAGGTTATTAGTGTGAGCTGATGTGGATCATAGCAAACAAGCAAATCAATACATTGAGTTGTCTGCAAACATCTTGTTTGCTCAAATTAAATGATTCTTGCTTTTTCATGTGCTTGCTAAAAAACAATATTGTGCTCTCAAAATGTCCCTTCACCAGCTCAGGATTGAGACACAAATATAATGCCGTAGTCTCCTAATGTCACGCCTACCCATCTGACTCCTTGTTTGTTCTCTTCTTCTAGGAATCAGAGATCAAGATTTGTTGAGAGTAGACGGAGGCGGCAGCCCCAGTAGGGCCGAGCTGTACCAGCAGCAGGTTCTTTCAGAGCGCGCTCGGGTTCAGGGTCGCAGGTCGTCTCTCTTCCTGTCTGTGGAGGGAGCCGGGTCAGAAAACCAGGTGCCCCTCCTCACTCAGAGCCATTCGATGGACGACCTCGGAGAGCTTCCCCCTCCAGCTCCGGTCCTGTCGCCCTCACCAACGCCTCACACCTTCCTCCACCCACTGACGGGGAAACCTCTAGGTCAGTCTGAGTCTGGATGCATTCTGTATGACAATAGGCAAGTTACAATAATCAATTCTGGGAATTCAAGCATTAACGTTTATCCAAATCACAGAATTATGAAAACTATGTCATTTTTTTCTATAAAAAGGTTGATAAAAACAAAACAAGACTGTACTACTTAGCAAAAGTAAGGCAAATACGCTCGCGGGTGAAAACGGCGACGGCATTTTTGGGGCTTAAAAATACAAAAAAGTGAAACCACCCTCCAGAGTGGAAATCTTAAAAACGCTTCACTGTCGCATTCCCGTGTGTGTGTGTGTGTGTGTGTGTGTGTGTGTGTGTGTGTGTGTGTGTGTGTGTGTGTGTGTGTGTGTGTGTGTGTGTGTGTGTGTGTGCTTGTTTGGAGCAATAACTCCACTTGGAGATGTAATCAATAACCAGACCTAAACAGAATCAGCATATATACTGTATATATTATATATATATTGTATATTATATATATATATATTTATGTATATTAGGGCTGTCAATCGATTAAAAAATGTTATCTAATTAATTACATACTCTGTGATTAATTAATCGAAATTTAATCGCATACATAATTAACGGTGCCTGAACCGATACTTTTTTAAGAAAGTAAAAAAAAGAAAAGAAAAAAAAAGGGTACTAAACAACAGTCGGTGACATTAAAGAACGGCTTGTTTATTGCTAAGGCCATATGGTCGACATTAAATGATTAATAATAATGTATAACAATAACAATAACTTATTTCACTAGTAAATTGCTGTTGAACGACAAAAACAACCACCAGATGGGAAAAGGACATTTACAATAACTTCAAATGCACCACGAGGCTGTAGTTTACCAGTGTCATTGAACGCACCGTCTGTGTTGTTTATCCGACGGCAGCTGCAGATTGTTACATCCCGGTGTTGAATCCTCTACAGTGAAACACAGTCACACTTTACACCGTTTAGCGTTAGCTGTCAGCATTTAACCCTGTTTGATCCAGCTACTAGCTAGCGGTAGGCTAACGTTAGCTGCTGTCGAGTATAGTGTTAACTAGCTAGCGGTAGGCTAACGTTAGCTGCTGTCGAGTATAGTGTTAACTAGCTAGCGGTAGGCTAACGTTAGCTGCTGTCGAGTATAGTGTTAACTAGCTAGCGGTAGGCTAACGTTAGCTGCTGTCGAGTATAGTGTTAACTAGCTAGCGGTAGGCTAACGTTAGCTGCTGTCGAGTATAGTGTTAACTAGCTAGCGGTAGGCTAACGTTAGCTGCTGTCGAGTATAGTGTTAACTAGCTAGCGGTAGGCTAACGTTAGTTGCTGTCGAGTATAGTGTTAACTTGCTAGCGGTAGGCTAACGTTAGCTGCTGTTGAGTATAGTGTTAACTAGCTAGCGGTAGGCTAACGTTAGCTGCTGTTGAGTATAGTGTTAACTAGCGTCATGTGCAGCCTTTGTGTTGCCTGTATCGTCTTCAGAGCATCAGAGAGAAGAGCAGACATATCAGTGGCACCAGATTTCAGTAGCCAGGGTTGGCAGGAAGAAGATTTTTACAAGTAAATGTTCCAATAATGATCCAGGCAGAACATTCTCGTCTCCCTCCTTCATTTTACAGTCCAATGGTGCTAGAACGGCTCCGGGTCAAACGTCGATATGGAATGGATTAATCTGCGTTATTTTTTTTTGCGAGTTATTTTTTCTCAGATTATTTAATCGAAATGAACGCGTTATTTTGACAGCCCTAATTAAGAGCATAAAAATCTATCCATACTAAAACTTTACAACTGGAAACCTCTCTTCTCGCCTCAGACCCCTCATCTCCACTCGCCCTGGCTCTTGCTGCACGAGAACGAGCGCTCACTGCCCGCACGCCGAGCCCCGAGCCTCGACTGAAACACGCATCGGCCTCCACCACGCCCATCCCCACTCCAGCCGCAAGCCCCGAGGGAAGACACAAGCGCACCCCTATCCCCACCCCACAGGGCAGCCCCGAGCCGCGGTCCAAACGCGCCACCCCTCAGACAAGCCCCGAGCAGCGAACCAAGCGCACCACTCCCCAGAGCAGTCCTGAGCTGAGGCATAAACGCATCACCCCGCCAATATTCCCTGACGGACAAGTGGAGCGTCCGGAAACAGAGGGAGGAGTGACATCACCTGCCGCCCCCTCCCCTGAGCGCTGGAGACCCAGCCCCTTGCCAGCGCTGGCCAATGAAAGTCACCCTGCTCTGATTGACAGGCGCAGAAGCCTCACAGTGGGCAGCTCAGAGGAGGAGGGCGGGGCTTACACAGTTACACTCCCACCGGCGCTGTTGTCGTCCAGTGATGAGGAGACGAGGGAGGAGCTCCGCAGAATCGGCCTGGTAACTCCACCCGCTGCCTTCGCCACTCCTCCCGCCCTTCCTCCCCCATCATCCCTTATACTGTTGCCACGGCGAGGTGGGGAGGGAGGAGGAGGAGGAGGAGAGAGTGGTCCTGAGTCTCTGGGTCGACGAGGAGATGAGGAGGAAGGAGGTGACGAACGGCTCCACGACAGCTCGTCCTCCCCCAGCTCACTCCCTCCCTCCATCACCTTGGCCTCCCCTCCTGCTCCATCCTCCCCCTCCTCCCCTCCCGCTGCTCACCCTTCTCCCTCCTCCCCCGCCACCTCCCCAATCGGTCTCAAGCCACGCCTTCGTTCACCTATCGGGCGTGGCCGCTCTGCGCTCCGGGATCCGCTACTGAAGCAATCATCAGACAGTGAGCTCCTCCCGTCTGCTGCGTCCTGCTCCTCCCCCTCCTCCCCACTCTGTTCCTCCCCCACCAGCGGCGGCGGACGGCAGCCACGCTATCTGTTCCAGAGGAGGTCCAAGCTGTGGGGGGGTGGGGACGACCGCGAGGAGCGGCGAGGCTTCAGCCCGGACGAAGGGGGACGTCCAGCGGCACTGGGAGGTCAGGGGGCGGGCTCAGCTGCGGATCTGACCAGCCGGTCGGCATCAGCGCTGGAGCTGAGCGGCAGGGCGGGGTCCGGACTGGATCTGGCTAATCGGCTACAGCTGCTCAACAAAGACAGTCACTCTCTGGGGGAGGAGCCGAGTCCCCTCGATCCGGGCCGGAGGTCACCAGTAGGAGGTGCCAGGTACTACAAACTGCCTTTTTACTGTAAATACTGCACTACTACTGACCTCACAGTACTACTGTGTGCGGTGGTTGTAACAGAATCTGTTGTTTGTGTTGTTCCAGATGTTTGGACAATGGAGAGAGTAAATCGTAGGTTTTTATCTCTGGTAAACATTTCTCGTCATCGCTAAGAGATGATTTTTTTATTTTTAACAGCTAACTAACATGCACCTTCTTCACCGATGACTAACTACTAAATGTTGACTGTCCTATCTGTCTTTTGAATACAACCTTGGAATATACCATTTGCTTAACACCTCTGCCAAACAAATGATTGTCCAATAACAGCTTACCAACCATAACAAGGCCAGTTTGTATTTCTTATGCGGTATGCACACTGCAAACGTAAGAGCGATTTCCTTTACAAAAACCAAAAATATATGAGCAAAAGTGCAAGGAATAGGAATAGAAACTGTGGTTGAAAACCATGGATGTGTAAGTTGAAAATAATTTGGAGAAAGAACAATGGGGAAAAGTGTAACGGTTACTGAAAGGTCTGTAAGCTACCTAACCGGTAAGACTGACGTGCGTCGTCGTTTCCAATAGTCTCCGTTTTAGGGGCTCAGAAACACGGAGTAACGTGGATGCAATGCATAAACGTAGCAAAAGATATTTGTTTTTAAAAGAAAACGTCGTAGTGAAGATGTAGCCTGAGGGGAGCGGGGCTTAGCTTAACTCCATGTAGACACATCAACGTATGTTTATGTCATTCATGTACTGTTTAATGTGTTGCAGGTTGTTCTCCAGTCTTGGGGAACTCCACACTATCTCCCAGCGAGGATTCGGCGCCAGCTACACAGTCCGACCAGGAAGCCGCTACCCTGTAACCCGCCGGAGCCCCTCCCCCTCTCCCTCCCCATCTGATAGGTCAATAGGGCTTGCCTCCTCCCCCACCACCTGCCCTGAAAGGCCAGATCTGAGCTCGGGTCGCAGCCTAACCATCCTGAAGTCGTCCAGTCTCAGCCTCCCCTCAGAACCAAAGGAGGTTCGGTTTGTGATGCGAAGCGCCAGCGCACGAACCAGGTCTCGTTCCCCCTCTCCTTCGCCCCACGCCTCTCCCTGCCCCTCCCCTGTCCTCAGCGGGCCCCTGTTGGCCCTTCGGCCATGGAGGCAGCGGCCCCTTAACTTGTGGAATAAATATGACGTGGGTGACTGGCTGGAGAGCGTGGGCCTGGCCGAACACCGCCAGCGCTTCCAGGAGCACGAGATCGAAGGCTCCCATCTTCCCGCCCTCACCAAGGAGGACTACGTGGAGCTGGGCGTCACCAGACTGGGACACCGAATCAACATCGAGAGGGCGCTCAGACAGCTGCTGGATGGTTCCACTTGACCTCTGGACATCCTGTGACCTCATAACCTCTGGTCAGACACTAGGCCATCTCTTTGACTAGAATATCTTAGCAGTGACTGAATCTTTAGACCTTTTTACCAACGTGGAGCCCAGCTATCTGAGTGACCTCGAAGACATTTTGGCTTATCAGCTCTTTGATCAACCCAAGCTGACTGGTAGCACCAAGGTCCGTGTCCAGTATTTAGCTTTAGTTTTAGTTTAGACCTCCAAGATTTAGTTTGCCCTCTGTTAACATCTAGTGCCTCCTATTTAAGCCGTAAAAGCCCTCAACCGAATTTGTAATTCCTCTATTGAAAAGACAACAAATTGGAAAAGATTCCACCGAGCGTTAGCCTGGTTGCTCTGTAGTAGGCTGAGTTTTCTTACAAAAAGTCAAACAATGCACAGAACATGGCTATGATTTGCAATGGAGAGACCAGCTGTAACCCATGCACTGCACTTATTTTCCGCCAGGTTTTGCAGGCAAAGTTCAAGTACATTGAACTTTGCATCTCCAACACAAACATTTGATTCTGGCATTAACGGGAGATTTAAGTAAAGGCGACAGTTGACGGTTTATTTCACACTACACTGTACAAACTATTTTCTCTTATGGTTTGTTCACACAGAGGCAGAGCGAATATTTGCGTCGTGGGGACGTATTGGGAATATTTGCGTGTAATCGCGTTACAGTTCTGTCCGCAAGACGACGAGCAAATAATGTTCGCCTCTTTGCCTTATTCGCTTTGCGCAAACATGCGTCAGGCGGAAGGAACAATGACCCATTTCTGGCAGTATATCAATATAAAATCCAATATTAACTCTAAATGACTCTCCAAAACCCAAAGATATTAATTGTACTATGGTAGACGACTAACAAAACAAGCAAATGTTCATATTTGAGAAGCTGTGAGCAGCAACTTTTTGGCATGTTAATCTACTTTGTGTCCATTCACAGATTCATACTAAGCCAATCACAGCTGGACACAGAGCTCTTCTGCTGATCCCAACAGCGGACGTTGATCAAAGAGCTGACAAGCCAATTACTAATATAATGAGACGGGTTATTTTCCTCGTGCCACCCTGCTTCCCCAGGCAAGTTTAGCTGGCTGATTAGCGAGCTCCTGGGAGTCTCGACCTTAACAACAACAACAACAACAACGGGAGATTAGCTGAGGACATTTCTCCGTCTTTCTTGTGACTTAGCTTTTTTTTTTTTCTTCTTCTTGTTTTTTTTTTTAAGTATCACTCATGAAGAATGTTTGTTTCTTTTGAGTTCATATCTTAACACCGATCATTTAGAATTTATGAATAACAAGTAATAATAATGTGGTGGTGGTGACTTACAGAGTTTATAATAGTTTGGAAAATGATTTTGAGTTCCTTATGATTTGACAATGAGTTGAATTTCAAAGGTCGTTTCGGTGACGTTTTTGAAATCCATAATGATTTGTCAATGAGTGTGACTTTGTGCTGATGTGCCGTGTGTTTCAGGGAGAGCTGCAGCGGAGCTCCAACTGTAAACCTCTCTGGTTTCTAACCTGTTTATCGAGGGCTTACTGTACATGGTGCTATCTGTTTAAAGCCATCTGTACAGAAAATACCTTTCTCCTTCCCCTCCTAGACCTTCCTTACACTGACATACCAAAATCTATTATTCCTAAACTAATCAATCAAGTGTGGCTGTACCTGCCATAACCATCTCGCAGTAATGGTGACTCACCAGGAACAGGCCATATATGGAGTTTCCTCCCTGCCATATTGGGGATATATTCCCTGCCATACGTGGAGTTTCCTCCAGAACATAAATGGAGTAAATAGAGTTTTAAAACAGGCAAGTTGCCTAATTACATTCTACCGTGCGATCATGTGAAGTCCAAAAAATGTGTTTGATAGGAATAGGAGTTTTTTTCTGACCCTCGTTAACCAATCATTGACCGAAAAATTCTATTCACTTTCAATTTAATTGTATTTCTAGTGTCAAATCACAACAGGAGTTATCTCAGGACACTTTACAGATAGAGTAGGTCTAGACCACACTCTATAATGTACAGGGATGCACCGAATCCAGGATTCGGGTCGGAATTCAGGCAAGTATTGGGCTTTTTGACGGGGTTGGGTTTCTGCCAAACCTTAGAGTTTTTTCCACCGAACCAAACCCTACGCTTGTACCACGCGCTCTACGTTGGTCAATGTAACGACGCCGCCGTTGATTACGGGAAGGTGTTTACGTAGGAGGGCGACCCAAGCCGAGCCACATGCCCAACCCGCAATGCCGACCTGTCCCGCGGCGGCGAGGACCCCAAACAACACACAACATCGCCGCTGTTACAACACCTGCGCATGCAACATCCGAAAGAATACGAGCTGAGCATGAAGGAATCTACAGACAGCAGCCAAAACGCAGCAACTTCAGGTATGGCAAAGGAAGGACAATCACTGCTGAAAACTGGTGTTAACCAGACAGTGCCTCTCCCGGTAAACGAGTCTCCCTACAGTGGGAGCGACTGAACGGCCGGCTGCTGCTCGTTAGCTTTCTAATTTCACCCCCCCCCCCCCAACATGCCTTCGTCATACACTGGTATGTTGTAATTGTCACTCATCTGGCGATGTGCTTTCCTACGATGTGAAAAGAGCGTGTGAATTCAGCATTAAGTTGTTATATTTAACTATTTTGGAGGCTGTGGACGTTGTTGTTTACTACCCACAAATCTGGATTCGGTGCATCCCTAATTTACAAAGACCCAACGATAGAACAAGCATTTGGTGCAACTGTGGCGAGGAAAAACTTCCTTTAAAACAGGCAAGACAACAGACAAGCAGGCAACGAGTCCCAGTTCACCCGTCCGGGATGCTCGGACATACTTTACGCTCTCTGCATCCGTGGACATCTGCAGACTTGTACCGGTTGCGCGGCCACGCTGTTTTACTTGTAGTAGAGTATTTTCATAGTGTGGTATTAGTACTTAAAGGATCTGAATGCTTCTTCCACCTCTGCAGGCTAGTCACCTTTCTATGCAGCAGAGTTTCGTTGACTTCACATTACGAGGACGTTAACTAAAACCACAAAGTATCACTTCTATTTGATTTGATGACGTTTTTGTACAGTTGCACAATAGACAAGATACAATCCGTAAAAAACTAAATCTGTGAAGTCGCCAGACGGTGGATTTCTTCACTTTGACTAGCCGAGTTAATAACACTTGAATAATCACAAACTGTTGACTTGAACTTGGCTTTAACTCCCTCTTTTCTAAATAACTTCACACAGTAAATTCAAACTAATCTGATACGACTCCATTCATCTGACCAGTTACAGTCTCTCCTCTTTAATCCCCTCTGAAGCACAATCAACGTTCCAGTGCCTGTTTCCACAACAACAAATCTAATCGTTCATATCGCTTTTTATTCCCAGCTGAAGTACCTAAACACAAGCTGAACCACAATCATGAATCCCAAAGTTGTACAAGTTCACGGTGCCCTTTTATGTGAAAACGTTTTATGCACAGAGGTATAAAATGTATAGTCTATGTACAGCACATTACAGTAGACTTTATAGTCTGTATAATATATATTATGGTAGAATAATGTAGCTATAGTGTAATATATAAAGTAAAGTAGACAATAACATGTATACAGTAATATTTTGGTAGACTGTAGTCTATAAAGTCTTAGCTGTATGTGATATTCAGCCTTTGTAAACAGCCACACATCAGCTGTTTGACTGAACTCTCAATCCACTTGAATGGGTTTATCAACGTAATCACACTATCCATTTCTTCTAGTCCCCAGTTTGTAGTTCCAGTAGTTAACACACTTGAAATATTTGCTACATCTGATTGAACACGCTCACGTTAAAGGTCGAGATATGCTCTTTGTACAAAGTACTGTTGGTCCACTACTAGGCAAGCTGCGACGAAACGTACGTAGAGAAGTTCTTACTTGCTCGCCTCCGTTTTCCAGGCCAAACGCTGCGTGAAGTAAACATCAGAGTCACACTGTTGGTTTGGGAAAGTTACAAAAATGGTCCCAAAATCAGACTTTGGAAAAGGTGTAGAGGGAGGAGGTTGTTTAACCCTCAATAAAACCCAATTTTAATTACCCCGAATAACATGGATGATTCCACACAATGCTCTTTGGCAAGTACACAACTATATTTTCATTAATTTTGGGGTGTTTTGTTCAATTTTACAGCATTTGGAGAAAATAATTGGTGGTTTGTAAGTAAGTGGTCTCAAAATAGTATTGAGTAAAAGCTGACATATTCCAGTCTGTGATTATATAACATACACTCCTTTAATTGTAGTCTAAATAATTCCTAATTTCTGCTTTTCCAACTCAAAAATGAGGTATAATTCCCTATAAATGAGGTTTATTGACCATCAATTCCAAAAATAAGTGTAAAACTACAGTTATTAAGTTAGTGTTACGTAGTGTGACAAACATTGAAAAAAGCGTGTTGAAAAAGGGACAAAAACATAAGAAAAAGTTAACATTGATAGTGTGTTGATTTTCAGGGTTAAAGAGTAACCGATGCCTTTAGCGTCTCGCAGAGGTAAGCTTAAAGCTCCGTTGTGTACTTCCACCAACTAATCACAGTATTCTCGTAAGCGTAGAATCTGACATTCAGAATCATTCACAATACATACGAGCGAGTCGCTGGAATGACGGCCGCCATGTTGCGCCTCCATCTTTATAATACATTAGCCAAAGAGGGACATACCTCCGCTTTTTGCCCTCTTACACCTATTGGCACCGTGACGAATGCCAGGGGGAGATTACACGATCTGCCGGCAGATTTAGGACGTAACGGAGCCGCCAAGGAAGGTAAAAAGAGAATTAAAACGACAACGTGACAGGCAAAGCAACAAGACCAAAGTTAATATTGGAGTGGAAGGAACACTCACGGAGGAAGTCGTACTTCTTGGAATAATACGGCCACCGTAGGAATGGGAGGGGCCAGAAAGTAATATTCAGTTGGTTGTCATATACAATTTCACCGCTAGATGGGAGAAATTCTTACACGATGTAGCTTTAAGTAGCCTTCCACGCTGGACTGTACCAATACAAGAGTGAAAGGGAACTCGGAGCGCCGCAGACCTCCACTAAGGCCGCGGCCTAGCTAGAATGTTAGCGAAAGTGAAAAATAGTTTGTGTATCTGCTCCGTGATTCGGATCCACTCCAAAATGTAATGGGCTCTTTCTTGGCCCATGCTACACCTTTCCACCAACTATCATGAAAATCGGGCCTGTTGTTTTTCCGTAATCTTGCTGACAGACAATCGAACAAACCAAACCGAAGACCTCCTTGGCGGAGGTAACCAGTGGAAACTTCACACCACAAAACATCTTTTTAGTAATTTATCTTTAGAACTTTTGACAGTATTGGTCTCACAGGTAAAGAGAGAGCTCATGGGTAGCTGTTTACATTAGTGAATATCACATTTATTTTACATATGTACTGTATGTGTAGTATATATTATAAAGGACTATTAGTCTACTGTATCCACAGAATGAGACGTGGGCTGTCGCTTTCTCTGCAGTGTAACGATGATAATCAGTGATGGAGAGGTGATGTCACCTCTGACCTCAGGTCCCCCACCCTGTACACTAACATAAACATGAGGTCATTCATTTGTTGTAGGATTTCTCAGCCAATCAGAAACCAGCAAACCTGCTGCTAAAAATATCTCTTCAGTGACGTGGTGATGAAGTGAGAATTTAATGTAGGCCTAGCAACCTTTCTCTTTACGTATTCCGGTATGTTTTGCACATTCAGGAAGTGCCATGTGCTCAGTGCTGTAGTTTATTTAGTATCAGAGCACTGCAGAATGTTTTGTTCTTGAAGCTTCCTATATGGCTTTAATAGAAAAATGTATTTGATGCATCGAGATATCGAATCGAAGACGTGATAATCCTAAATGAATCAGGAGATCAGTGAAGATTCACACCTCTAGGGAACCTCCATACAAAAAAAAAAAACGGTCTGAGCAAAAAAAGATAAGCCTTGCGGTGTAAACGTAGCCAAATATTACTTTACCTGACTTGTTATCAGGTTAATACTAATAAATAAACTAATCTAGGTCACTCTGAGTGGACAGCAGCTAACTGTTACAGCCTGATACCATATTACAGATTACATGTCAGCAAAAGATTGATATGCAATAAGTTTATTAATGAAGTTTATTACCATCAACCCAACATTTACTTTTGTCCGCCATGTTTCTGTGTAATATGACGTCAACTCGGCAAGTCGTGTGCCAACATTTTCGCCGGCTTTCCGAATGTTGTTCCGACCTGATCTTTAATTTCTGACTATTCCGACACCACACGAACGCAGCAAAAGATAGGAACGAAGGGCCGAAATAGCTGCCAATGCATACCTGATAGTGTTCACCATGGTAACACCTCAGCTTCCTGCTGATTGGCTGAGAATCCTGGCTTTCTAACCTGCGTGTGAAACCTTCCTCCTCCTGATATTCACCTGGTTATAATGGTTTAATGGTTACCTTCCTCCTCCTCTCTAGCTTCCTCTTTTTACAGTATGTTTGTAGTTTCTTCTGGAGTGAGTGGTGTGTGTGTACTTGTAGTTTTTTTTCTTCCCTTTTCTAAAAACTAAAGAGCACACAAATGAGAACTGATGAGCTCTGCAACGCAACAGATTGTAATCTTTATAATAAACTGTCATTTATTACAAAGTTAACACTCGTGCCTTCCTGTGTGGTTCTTTCACATTAAGAGCTTTACTACAGACTCGGTGAGTTGATGACCTCTGACCTCGTTAACACGCTAAAAGTTTAAAGACGACTTAATCAGTCCTAGAAAAATGGAGTTTTTTTGTGATTGTTGAGGGCAAAAATCCTTGATTATGCGTCACATTTTCTTAAAAAATGTGATGCAATATGCGGGATATTTATGCAATTTCAACAGGGGGAAACGGCTGCTCTTGTGTGAAGTAAACACAACATTTTTCAACTTTCTGCTAAGATATTTGGGACTTTTTTTGCAACGAAAATGCGGGGATTATGACATCATGCAAGCCCCGCATGTTTTGCGCGGAAATTGGCAATTAATGCGGCGAAAGTGCTGCGTATTGAATGCATTGCATTGTTTTTCTGGAGGGATTGATTAATGAATCATGAGTTTCACCACCTTAGTTTGATGACCACACACTCCTGAATAGGGCTGTGCAAAAACAGTCGATTCATATTCAAAACACCATCCAAGCTCTACCGATGCAACATCGATTCATATTTTATATTAATTTTTTATTTTTTAATTGTGTGTCTACTGCAGTCACACGGGAAAACTACATTTACAGACTGTGAGTCGTTTTTTTAATCGAAAATCGATGTTGAATCGTGCGCCCCTACTCCCGAATCCCTGAATACTTCAATGAAGAACATGTACAGTCATGTGAACAAATGAGGACACCCATGCTAAAGTTGACTAAAAAGAGGAATAACAAAATCAGCTTTTGGAAATTGATCTTAATGCCTTAATTAAAAAAATAGGAAAAATCCAACTTTTAAGGACACCAATATTCTTTGTGAATGAATAATGTATCGTAAATAAATAAATGTTCTTCCTTAAAATACAGGGGGCATAAGTCAGTACACCCCTATGTTAAACTCCCATAGAGGCAAGCAGACTTTTATTTTGAAAGGCCAGTTATTTCATGGATCCAGGATACTATGATCCTGATAAAGTTCCCTTGGTCCCCACATCATCACATACCCTTAACCATACCCCCCACATCATCACATACCCTTCACCATACCCCCCACATCATCACATACCCTTCACCATACCCCCACATCATCACATACCCTTCACCGTACCCCCCACATCATCACATACCCTTCACCATACCCCCACATCATCACATACCCTTCACCATACCCCCCACATCATCACATACCCTTCACCGTACCCCCCACATCATCACATACCCTTCACCATACCCCCCACATCATCACATACCCTTCACCGTACCCCCCACATCATCACATACCCTTCACCATACCCCCCACATCATCACATACCCTTCACCATACCCCCCACATCATCACATACCCTTCACCATACCCCCACATCATCACATACCCTTCACCATACCCCCACATCATCACATACCCTTAACCATACCCCCCCATCATCACATACCCTTCCTACCATCACCATACCCTCATACCCCTTCACCATACCCCCCACATCACCCTTCACACATACCCTTCACCATACCCCACCCTTCACCATACCCCCCACATCACATACCCTTCACCATACCCCCATCATCACATACCCTTCACCATACCCCCCCATCATCACATCCCCTTCACCATACCTAGAGATTGGCACATGGGGTACTTTCCATAAAATCATCTCTCAATGCAAATCAAACCAGCTATTAGGCTAACTGACATACAACCATGTCAATCTCTAGGACATGGGTGTCCTACCTCAGGAGGGTAGCTGGCGTCTCCCTTAGAGATAGGGTGAGAAGCTCAGTCGTCCGTAAGGAGCTCGGAGTAGAGCCGCTGCTCCTTCGCGTCGAAAGGAGCCAGTTGAGGTGGTTCGGGCATCTGGTAAGGATGCCCCCTGGGCGCCTCCCTAGGGAGGTGTTCCAGGCACGAGGAGGCCTCGGGGGAGACCCAGGACTAGGTGGAGGGACGTCCAGCTGGGAGGAGGCCTCGGGGGAGACCCAGGACTAGGTGGAGGGATTATATCTCCAACCTGGCCTGGGAACGCCTTGGGATCCCCCAGTCGGAGCTGGTTAATGTGGCTCGGGAAAGGGAAGTTTGGGGTCCCCTGCTGGAGCTGCTACCCCCGCGACCCGACCCCGGATAAGCGGACGAAGATGGATGGATGGATGGATGTATATCCACGACGTTCCACTTCCGGGATTGCTATGATGATATTGATATGGTTAACTGCTCCTCAGATCTCTGCAGGGTAAATCCAGACAGCTAGCTAGACTATCTGTCCAATCTGAGTTTTCTGTTGCACGACTAAAACAACGTTTGAACATACACATGTTCCACCAAAACAAGTTCCTTCCTGAGACTATTTAGCAGCGCCACAAGATGACTGTGATTGGTTTAAATGCCAATAAACCAGAGCAGGTTATTGCTGTATGGACTAACCAGAGCCTCCGCAGCAGCGCTGTGGAAGTAAGTCTGGTTCTCACACTCATCTCGTAAAATATGGACGCTTGGTCAGGTGCCTTTGTCATTCTTATTGACGCTAAAAGTCTCCTTTAGCGCTTTAAGTAAACGCTAAAAAAGGAAGTAGCTAGTAAGCCATGAGATCATGTGACTGCCTTGTGTATTAAGGCCAGAGTTACTTCCTGTGCACACTACAACTGATGAAGGTGTACGGATGAACACTGAAACATCTTGTGTTTTATATTTTTTAATCCAGTGTTTTTCAAATTAAAGCTTTGTTGAAACTACAATTACCTGGATGCATAAAGGAATCTCTATAGACATTAGACTTTTTACCACATCCTATACTAGGACTTTTGTATGACTTTTTCTACATACTATGACTTTCTTTATTACTTTTTTCAACATACTATACTATGACTTTATTACTTTTTCGACATACTATTATTTGACTTTCTTGATATACTATACCATGACTTTGACTTTTTTCTACATACTATAACTTTATGACTTTTTATGACATCCTGTACTATGACTTTTTTTTTTTTTTACTTTTTACCGCATAGTATATTATGACTTTTTCCGAAATACTATACTATGACTTTTTCATGACTTTTTTCGACATACTACTATGATTTTTTTATGACTTTTTTTCAACATACTATACTATGAGTTTTCATGACGTTATTCGACATAGTATACTATGACTTTTTTCGACATACTATAACTTTATGACTTTTTTATGACATACTGTACTATGACTTTTTTTTTTACTTTTTACGACATAGTATATTATGACTTTTTCCAAAATACTATACTGACTTTTTTTGACATACTATACTATGACTTTTTTATAACTTTTCAACGTACTATACTATGACTTTTTTCGAGATAGTATACTATGACTTTTTTTGACACTATTATTTGACTTTTTTCGACATACTACTATGATTTTTTTATGACTTTTTTCGACATACTATACTATGATTTTATGACTTTTTTCGACATACTATACTATGACTTTCTTGATATACTATAACTTTATGACTTTTTCGACATACTATACTATGACTTTCTTGACATACTATACTATGACTTTTTTTCTACATACTATAACTTTATGACTTTTTGTGACATACTGTACTATGACTTTTTATGACTTTTTTCGACATACTATACTATGACTTTTTTCTGACTATATACTATATCTTTTTTCATGACTTTTTGGACATACTATACTGACTTTTTTATGACTTTTTTTCAACAAACTATACTACGACCTTTTACGACATACTACACTGACTTTATTACTTTTTTCGATATACTACATTATGACTTTACGACATACTGTACTATGACTTTTTTTACTTTTTTCGACATACTATACTGACTTTTTATGGCTTTTGTTGACGTACTATACTATGACTTTTTCATGACTTTTTCGAAATACTATTGACTTTTTGGACATACTATACTATGACTTGTTCAACATACTATACTGACTTTTTCATGACTTTTTTTGACATACTATATCTTTTTTTATGACTTTTTCGAAATACTATACTGACTTTTTTCTGACTTTTTTCGACATACTGCTATGACTTTTTTATAACTTTTTTCTACATACTATGACTTTTTCTACATACTATACTATGACTTTTTGGACATACTATACTATGACTTTTTCATGACTTTTCAACGTACTATACTATGATTTTTTATGACTTTTTTCTACATACTATACTATGACTTTTTCTACATATATACTATACTACGACTTTTTTCAACATACTATACTATGAGTTTTCATGACGTTATTCGACATACTATACTATGACTTTTTTCAACATACTATACTATGACTTTATTACTTTTTTCGACATACTATTATTTGACTTTCTTGATATACTATACCATGACTATGACTTTTTTCGACATATGATTTTTTTATGACTTTTTTTCGACATACTATACTATGACTTTTTCGTGACTTTTTTCGACATACTACTATGATTTTTTTAGGACTTTTTTCGACATACTATACTATGACTTTTTGGAAATACTATACTATGACTTTTTGGAAATACTATACTATGACTTTTTTTCGACAAACTATACTACGACTTTTTTCAACATACTATACTATGAGTTTTCATGACGTTATTCGACATACTATACTATGACTTTATTACTTTTTTTCGACATACTATTTGACTTTCTTGATATACTATACCATGACTATGACTTTTTTCGACATACTATAACTTTATGACTTTTTATGACATCCTGTACTATGACTTTTTTTTTTTTACTTTTTACGACATAGTATATTATGACTTTTTCCGAAATACTATGACTTTTTCATGACTTTTTGGACATACTATACTGACTTTTTTATGACTTTTTGGACATACTATACTGATTTTTTATGACTTTTTTGACATAGTATACTATGAGTTTTTCGAAATACTTTTTGGACATACTATACTATGACTTTCATGATTTTTTAGACTATGACTACTTTGACATACTATACTATGACTTTCATGATTTTTTCGACATACTACTTTGATTTTTTATGACTTTTTTTCGACAAACTATACTACGACTTTTTTCAACATACTATACTAGTTTTCATGACGTTACTCCTCCATCTCCTCTGTGAAGCCCTCTTTGCTTCTGCTGCTCCGATGACCCTACTGTTTCAACGTCCTTTACCTCCTTTTTTATGTACATAATTATTTAAAATAACATACAGAACATACATACTGGGAGTGGTGTAATACAACATTGAAATACATAGCAAACGAATATGCTGTAAATCGTTAGGCATACCTGAGATAGGTGTCTAACAGCAGTGAATTGATTGTGTGTGATGTTTTTAATAGAGGTATTACATCATGTCAAATTGTTCTTACACCTTATATCACTGTAGAAACAACTGTATTTCTGTATGTATTTTTGCATGTATGTTTGTGGGTGTACTTGCTTCTATTTTGAATTTTAAAAACAAAAACATCTTGTGGACAGGTGTTGCAAATAAGCGTTTACCTACAAAAATTAAACACAGTGCATCATGCTTCATAACAGGTATTCCCTACTGTCAGATTAAAATGTCAACTTTTGAAATGTGTTGTTTGTCGTTTATTTTACTACCTTTGTTGTATGTCGAAAGAAAATCATAAAGAAGTCAAAGTATAGCATGTCAAAAAAAGTCAAGAAAACGTTCAAAGAATGGAATGTCGAAAAAAGGTCATAAAAAGTCATAGTATGTCGAAAAAAGTCATGGAAAAATCACAGTATAGTATGTCGAAAAAAGTCATGGAAAAATCACAGTATAGTATGTCGAAAAAAGGTCATAAAAAGTCATAGTATGTCGAAAAAAGTCATGGAAAAATCACAGTATAGTATGTCGAAAAAAAGTCATGAAAAAGTAATAGTATAATATGTAAAAAATAAAGTCTTGAAAAAAGTCATAGAAGTCAAAAGAACGTCATAGTCTAGTATGTTGAAAAAAGTCATAAATAAGTAAAAGTATAGTATGTCAAAAATATTCACTAAAAGGCATAGTATAGTATGTCAAAAAAAGTCATTAAAAAAGTCACAGTAAAGTTTGTCGAAAAAAGTCATAGTATAGTATGTGGAAAAAGTCATAAAAAGTAAAAGTATAGTATGTGGAAAAAGGTCATAAGAAAAAAGTCATCGTATAGTATGTCGAAAAAAGTCATAGTATATAGTATGTCAAACATATTCACTAAAAAGTCATATTATAGTACGTTGAAAAAGTCACAGTAGTCATAAAAGTCACAGTACGTTGAAAAAGTCATTAAAAAAAGTCATAGTATAGTATGTGGAAAGTCATAAAAAGTAATCGGATAGTATGTCGAAAAAAAGTCATGAGAAAACGTCATAAGTTGTAAAAACGTCACAGTATAGTATGTCCAAAAAAGTCATAAAAAGTCATAAAAAGTCATAGTATAGTATGTCGAAAATATTCACTAAAAAGTCACAGGATGGTATGTCGTAAAAAAGTCAAAAAAGTCATATAGTATGTTGAAAAAAGTCATAAATAAGTAATAGTATAGTATGTGGAAATATTCACTAAAAAGTCACAGGATAGTATGTCATAAAAAAGTCATAAATAAGTCATAGTATAGTATGTCAAAAATATTCACAAAAAAGTCATGGAAAAGTCATAGTATTGTTGAACATTGTTGTTCAGTTGCAGTTGAAAACCCAAAAACAGCTAAAACATATATTACTGCTTTAAGGAGTGTATTAACCCAAAAACAGCTACGACTATATTTCTGTTTATATATATATAATCATATTGCAGCTTATAAATGTAATTTTAATTTTGTTTAGGAATAAGAATCATGCTAGATACTATGTTAGATACAGCATTATATTCATTTGCTTGGTGTAGATGTATGTGAAGGCCTGCCTGCAGTTCATGCAGAAAGGAAGTTCGTGTGTTCCTGTAAGAGACTGCATCTGAGACAGGGGAAGAGTTCATGTGGGGTACATCAAGTTCATGTAGGAGTGAAAGGAATGGGGAGTTGAAGTGAAACATATGCACTGATGAAAACTTCACACTGACCTTCACCTGCTAGGAGAAGGGAGTCAAGCTGTCATGTATGATGGAAGAGCATCACCACTCGCTTGTGTCGTTTCTGTTAGATTGACCAAAGCATAGGATATGATACGTCATCACATGTGAGGCTTCCTGTGAGTGTCTGTTATCCTGTAGTTGCATTAAAAAATGATACCTTATTAGGCCATAAGAGGTGGTAAGACAGCCCCTGATGGTATGATGGGTGTGAACTGGTCAATGTATGTATAAAAAGGTGTAACTCAATGTTAATCCTGTCTCCTCTCTTTTGGGGCATTTTGTACTGAAAGAACCTCCGTACTGGAGCATTCAATGTTTATCCTGTTAGGGACTTAGTGCATTTTTGCTCATTTCTTTTTCTGTTTAGCTTTCTGCCTTTTTTAACTGTCTGCTTTAAGTAAAATAAAAATACCTGAGTTCAAGTTTGACCTAGGGAACAAAACCCGCGTATTTGTTTTGTGCCTTTTTTGAAGATTTTTATTGTTTTTTCTCTTTTTCTTCAACCCTGCCGAGCGGTAGGTTAACACCCCTACGGGAGGCAGTTAAGACTCCTCTTTAACCGCTGGGTGAGTTGCGACCCAGCGGGGATCGATTTTTGACAGCAAGCCTCCTCCCAACTCATCGGAAACTGCATTTTTCAGCGGATTTGAACTTTTGGTGATTCCGCGAAGAGCAGCTTTAAACTGTGAGTATTACTGAAAATGATATGATTAAGAAACTTCCCTCTGGCAATACTTTTTCTGTATAGGAGGTTAAAACGCCCGTGACCAAGGGAATATTTGGGGTGTAAATCAAAGTCTCTTGCCTCGTCTTTGGGTTCCCTGACCCAGGCGAGGGCCCTTCAGTATGGGTGTGTGTGTCTCTATAATAAAACTTAAAACAGGGAAGTGTCTGAAAATAACTCCTTTTGTATAGGCCAAAACATCCGCTCCGCTGACGGTAACTGGTGTTAACCGTACGGCAGAAGAGGGCATAGTAGAGCGAGGGTTATCGAGGGGAAGATATAAGAGGAGTTAGCTTTTAAAATAAAAAGTGATACAAAGTCTCGATAACTGTCACATCGTTTATCAGTATAGCAGGTCAAGAAAAAGTCATGAAAAAAGTCAGTATACAGTAGTATGTCAAAAATATTCACAAAAAAGTCATAGTATAGTATGTCGAAAAAAATAGTCATAATATATGTCATAGTAAAATGTTCAGTATAGTCATAGTATAGTATGTCAAAAAGTCAGTAGTCATAAAAGTCACAGTACGTTGAAAAAGTCATTAAAAAAAAGTCATATTATAGTATGTTGAAAAAAAATCATACAGAAGTCATAGTATAGTAGGTCAAAAAAAGTCATGAAAAAAAAGTCCTAGAAGTCAAAAAGAACGTCATAGTATAGTATGTTGAAAAAAAGTCATAAATAAGTAATAGTATAGTATGTGGAAATATTCGCTAAAAAGTCACAGGATAGTATGTCGGAAAAAAAAGTCAAAAAAAGTCATATAGTATGTTGAAAAAAAGTCATAAATAAGTCATAGTATAGTATGTCAAAAATATTCACAAAAAAGTCATAGTATAGTATGTCGAAAAAAGTCATGAAAAAGTCATAGTATATATACATACATAGTATGTTGAAAATATTCACTAAAAAGGCATTGTATAGTATGTCAAAAAAGTCATAGTATAGTATGTGGAAAAAGTTATAAAAAGTCATCGTATAGTATGTCGAAAAAAGTCATAGTATATAGTATGTCAAAAATATTCACTAAAAAGTCATATTATAGTATGTCGAAAAAGTCATAAATAAGTAATCTTATAGCATGTCGAAAAAAGTCATGAGAAAAAGTCATAAGTCGTAAAAACGTCACAGTATAGTATGTCCAAAAAAGTCATAGTATAGTAGGTCAAAAAAAGTCATGAAAAAAAGTCCTAGAAGTCAAAAGAACGTCATAATATATATACATACATAGTATGTTGAAAATATTCACTAAAAAGGCATAGTACAGTATGTCAAAAAAGTCATTAAAAAAGTCACAGTATAGTTTGTCAAAAAAAGTGATGAAAAAAGTAATAGAATAGTATGTCAAAAATATTCACAAAAAAGTCATAGTATAGTTTGTTGAAATATTCACTAAAAAGTCACAGGATAGTATGTCGGAAAAAAGTCAAAAAAGTCATATAGTATGTCAAAAATATTCACAAAAAAGTCATAGTATAGTATGTCGAAAAAAGTCATGAAAAAAGTCATAGATGTCGAAAAAAGTCATAGTATATATACATAGTATGTTGAAAATATTCACTAAAAAGGCATAGTATAGTATGTCAAAAAAAGTCATTAAAAAAGTCACAGTATAGTTTGTCGAAAAAAGTGATGAAAAAAGTCATAGTATAGTATGTCAAAAATATTCACAAAAAAAGTCATAGTATAGTATGTCGAAAAAAGTCATGAAAAAAAGTCCTAGAAGTCAAAAAAAGTCATATTATAGTATGTTGAAAAAGTCATAAAAAAGTAATCTTATAGTATGTCGAAAAAAGTCATGAGAAAAAGTCATAAGTTGTAAAAAAGTCACAGTATAGTATGTCCAAAAAAGTCATAAAAAGTCATAGTATAGTATGTGGAAAGTCATAAAAAGTAATCGGATAGTATGTTGAAAAAAAGTCATGAGAAAAAGTCATAAGTTGTAAAAAAGTCACAGTATAGTATGTCCAAAAAAGTCATAAAAAGTCATAAAAAGTCATAGTATAGCAGATCAAAAAAAAAGTCAGTATACAGTAGTATGTCAAAAATATTCACAAACAAGCCATAGTATAGTATGTTGAAAAAAGTCATAGTTATAGTATGTCGAAAAAAGTCATAGTATAGTATGTCAAAAATATTCACAAAAAAAGTCATAGTATAGTATGTCGAAAATATTCACAAAAAATGTCATAGTATAGTATAGTATAGTATAGTATAGTATAGTATGTCACAGTAGTCATAAAAGTCACAGTACGTTGAAAAAGTCATAAAAAAGTCATATTATAGTATGTTGAAAAAAAATCATACAGAAGTCATAGTATAGTAGGTCAAAAAAACAGCTCTCTCTCACTGCTGCAGATCCTCTTTTCAGCTGGTCTCTGTTTTAGCTACAGAGTGAGACCTCTTTTCTTCTTCTTCTTCTGTACTATCTTTGATTGCACTCGCACATGCTCAGTAGCTCAGATGTAGATCATGTCAGCTAGCTAGCTCCATAGACAGTAAAAGAAAGGCTGTTTCTCCACCTTCAGTCAGTTACAAGGCAGGATTAGCTGGGAGACTTCTTCTAAACGAGGACGCACATGGAAGTAGTTCTTTTGTAGATTATGGTGAACTTGTGTGTGTTGTAGCAGTGCTTTGCTATTGAGAACGAGGTAGCATGCTAGCGTTAGCATTAGCATGCTAACGCTACGAGCTAACGGTTGCGGTTAGCCAGCTCGTTTCGGCTTGTGACGTCACAAGCCGTGCCGATTCTCTCACTCACCCGGAGACTGAAGGTAGGACACATTCAGAGACCGTATCTCACTCTAAACAGCATGGATGGTTTTTTTACAAAGTGTGTATGCGTGTGGAAGCACCAGAGACACAAAACAACTCCCCAAATCCCAGAAAAAGTATAATATGGGCACTTTAAAGCTTTAGTGCGTGTGAAAACTATTTGTTTCTCATGAGATACATCATGACAGCCACTGACCTTGTGAAAAGCACAGAAAGCCCCTGAGGGGAGGAGATGATGTGGAGGAGATGATGTGGAGGAGATGATGTGGAGGAGATGATGTGGAGGAGATAAGAAGATCTATTGATTGCATGAACCTTCTATGAACCGAATAGCTAACTTGACTCCCAACTCCTTTAAAAAGACTTGTTACCTCTGGTCAAAAAAAACTCCCTCGTGGGCCGGATACATTTGATTAAGGTGGTTGTCCTCCCCAAATTCCTTTATCTTTTCCAGCACATCCCTGTACTTATCGTTAAATCTTTTTTTTGACAAGATGAACAGAGCAATATCTAAAATGTCTATGGTGCAGCAAACCTGCTAGGGTCCAAAAGGCGATATTACAGTCCCCGAAGACCTATACAAGGATGGCATATTTGCATCCTTTACAGAGCTCTCTTCCCTTTATGACTTGCCTAAGTCACACCTTTTTCCGCTTTTTCCAGATTAGGGACTTTGTCAAGAAGACTTTCCCCCACTTTCCAAACTGCCCCCCCCCCCCGAAACCCTGACTGATTCCCTCCTGGCGATAGATCCTAACCGAAATAAATGCGTCTCTTTACTGTACGATTTGTTATGCTCGTCCCCCGCGAGCCCTCGTACTTAGACAAAAGCTGCATGGGATGGCGATCTGAACATGACTATTACAGACCAGCAATGGGACCGTGCTCTGGCTATGGTTTATTCTTCCTCCATATGTGCTCGTCATGGCTTAATCCAATGCAATGTTCTTCATAAAGTCCACTACACAAACACAAAATTGTTTAAAATTTACTCCACTGTCCGGGACGCCTTTAACAGGTGTAACCAGTCTGCTGCCAACCATACTCATATGTTCCGGTCTTGCCCTAAATTAACAACTTTCTGGATGTGCATTTTTGACACCATGAGCACATTATCCCCCATGCAAAAAATTTCGCTTAAACAATACAGAATGTGACGCTGCTGTCGCTCTCTCCTTCTCCCTCCTTTCATCCCTCGCTTCTCTCCGTCGACAGTTACCTCTCTCTGCCTGCGTCTTCTTGCGTTTGGCACCTCGGCTACCTGAAGGAGGTGTGCTGCCCTCTCTCTGTCTCCATCACTACACTGTTGCTCTCCTTTTTCTGTCTGCGTTCTCATCTTCCCCTCTTCCATTCTCCTCATCATCATCATCCTCCTCCTCCTGGGTATTACCATCTGACCTGTTGACACACTATCACTCTGCTAGCGTCTTTCTATGCTGAATTTCTCAATTGGCTCATACCTTCTCTTTGTCAAAACACATCAAGATGTTTTGCTACGGATGCAAAAAAACGCAGAAAATTGAACCCATACCGAATTGACAAGTGAGGTTGTTTTTATTTTTTAACATCCTAAATTGCAGACGTACATTTCGGACTCAGGGTCCCATCTTGCACCTGGCGCAGCGCAAAGTCCGACGCAAGTGTCTTTGCTAGTTTTAGACCGACGCAGTTAATTTCCCGTCCAGCGCCCACGTGGTTTAAATTGCAAATGCACCTGCGCCCATCTGTGGCCCATGGGCGTGCTGGTCTTACAGGGAGGTGTGTTCAGGTGCATTCTGGGCGTGCTGGTCTTACAGGGAGGTGTGTTCAGGTGCATTCTGGGCGTGCTGGTCTTACAGGGAGGTGTGTTCAGGTGCATTCTGGGCGTGCTGGTCTTACAGGGAGGTGTGTTCAGGTGCATTCTGGGCGTGCTGGTCTTACAGGGAGGTGTGTTCAGGTGCATTCTGGGCGTGCTGGTCTTACAGGGAGGTGTGTTCAGGTGCATTCTGGGCGTGCTGGTCTTACAGGGAGGTGTGTTCAGGTGCATTCTGGGTGTGCTGGTCTTACAGGGAGGTGTGTTCAGGTGCATTCTGGGCGTGCTGGTCTTACAGGGAGGTGTGTTCAGGTGCATTCTGGGCGTATTGCTATCTTCAGGCAGCGGGAAGTGATGGCACCATTGACCAACAAAAACCTGGTCTAAAGTCAATATTTTCCTATACGCAGCATTTCATTGTTATTTCATGCTAATGCTAGCTTTCGGGGCACATGGTAAATCTCTATTTCTATACGACTAAAAAAAAACAGATCGTAAAGACAGTAGCCAGTCGACAGTTGTCATGAGCAGTCGAATCACGAACGCTGTGTTTGAGCTGTTTCTGGTTACTGGTTGCACGGCGTTCGTCGTTCCACTGCTCATGACATGCTGTATTTTTTAACCAGCTCCGTGTACTGCAGTACATGCAACTAAATGGCACCAGTACCCGGAGGTCCGTGTTCCCCTGCTGGCAAAATTCCGCTTGATGACTCGCGTCAGAAGGGTTAAACATCGGCCTACACTCTTTAGCATTTAGCTTAGCACCATTAAACCATACACAACACTGGCTTAGCCGCGTCATCCTCACCAGCTCCGCCCTTTTGTCCAAATATGGTCACTTCTGGCTCCAATATACCAAGATGGCGACAGCCAAAAAGCAAACTCCTGGCTCCAAAATGGCAGTCTACAAACCAATGGGTGACGTCACCGATGCTGCGTCCATTATTTTTAACTTAACTTATTTTATTTCAGGATACTGAGATAATTTGGATCTCAGCTGTCAAAAAAAACTGTTTAGAGACAATAATTGTGCTTAACTACCTGGAATAAGGAGATAGATGCAGTGTGACAGGACTCACACACATTGTGCTTACTAAATGTCCCTAGTTACCACATAAACTGTAACTTGATAAAGGAGTTAAACTGGTAAACCAGAACTAAAACCTTATTGGCTGTTGAACTCCTCCTCCTCCTCCTCTTCCTTCCTGTTTGGCCATTCGCTGGTGGACTCCTGACCTGAGACTGCTTTATAACAAGCTGCAGGGTTGACACACCTCGTTCAACATTGACTGAAAGCACCAGAACAGGTACACCGCTCTGAGAGAGTGTGTGTGTGTGTGTGTGTGTGTGTGTGTGTGTGTGTGTATACAGTGTTGGGTCATAATCTGCAGCAATGCATCATATTCTAACAGATCATCATGTTTGTAGCGTCGCTGTCATGTGAGAAACACATATCTCTTTTTTACAACTTTTCATGGAATCAGAAAAACAGCCCCGTTTTCAGCTCTGTGACGACACATTTTCCAGCTGGTCCAAGAGGCTTTTTAAAGACTGTATTTAGTTTAAGAAGGAGAATTTTCTCAACACATAAAGGAAGACTTCATCCTTCAGTTTATCACAAACATTCAACATCAACACATCTGAAGATAAGTGGTCATCCAGGTCATAGTAATCCAGGTAAGGGTTTAAACTCAAGGGCAAATGGACTTGGTTAAAGGTGCTACGAAGACGTTTCATCCGTCATCCGAGAGACTTCTTTAGTTCTGACTGAATGGTAGCGAAACCCAGCTATTTAACTTCTGTGGGATCGTTGCCAAGATCCTCAATGTTTGTTAGTGCTCTTGGCTCTCTATGGAGACACCCAAGGACAAGTCTGAACGGCCATTGTTGGCCTTCTCACATGAGTTGGCATTCGTCTCTATTGTCACAAGTTGGCATTCGTTGACATTCTCACATGAGGCAAAATGTCAGAATGGACGAAGCAGTATCGAACAAACAAGCAACTAAGAGTAAAAGAAGAATTTCTTAGTGTAGAAATAATTTGTGAAGTAAAAAGTCAAATAAATGTACTGAAGTAGAAGTATAAAGTAGTAATAAATGGAATTTCTCTTTAGTGAATTAATGTAAGTCAATGCAACGTCCCCCTAAGTGACAAAAAAGGACATTTGGTTAAATAACATTGTGTTGTTTCACCAAATGTTTTCCTAATTAGGCACAGATGGGTTTTAATGTTTCGTGGAATAGGGCTCCTCAGTTCAGGTCATGGTCGAAAAGAGATAGTATATTTTTTTTATTTTTGAAGCCAGTCAGAATAAAACATAAAAATTATAAAACATAAAATTAGTGTTCCTGCAGAAACTTTGTTATTTAAGGTGGTATGTTATATACACTTATACATATATATATATACACTTGCAACCACTTTACCGGCATTGCCGTGACTCACTCCGTCAACACCACAGCTCTGTGTGTGTGTGTGTGTGTGTCGGCAGTCGGAGCTATGCTCTCTGTCAAGATGTAGACGTCAGATCAGGAGGGGGTCGGTGATGTCTTTGAGGTGTGAAAGCACAAGGCGCTCGAAGGACTTCATAACCACAGAGGTCAGGGCGACGGGTCTGAAGTCGTTAAGTCCTGTGGTCCTTGGCTTCTTGGGGACAGGGATAATGGTTGAGGTCTTGAAGCAGGCTGGCATGTGGTATGTCTCCAGTGAGGTGTTAAAAATGTCTGTGAACACTGGAGACAACTGATCAGCGCAGTGCTTCAAGCTGGACGGGGAGACAGCATCCGGTCCAGCAGCTTTCCTGGGGTTCTGTCCCTCTCATGGATGGAGAGAGTCGTCACTGAGGTGGAGGGGGGGACCTTTATGGAGGGCATTGGTGGGGAGGCCCAGGACCCTGCTGAGGTGGGGGAGGTGGAGGTGAAGCACAGTGGCTGTAGCTGTAGGGAGGTGTCTTGGGGGATGGTGTCAGGACTGTCCTTTTGTCTTTCAAATCAACAGTAGAACTCATTCGGGTCGTTGGCTAGGTGTCGGTCATTGAAGGTGGCGTTATTTTCGGCTGGGTGGTTGTCATATGTTGGTTTTGAAAACCGTTTTTTTTAGTCCAATAAGGTTTTGGGAGTGCTGATCTGATAGACGCTCATAAATTCATCCAATTGTTTTGTCTTTCCAGGTCGATATGTTGTCCATCCCAGATCTGATCAAGAAGAAGAGAGACGGAGGAGCGCTCAGTGATGAAGAGATCAAAGCCTTCATCGAAAGCGTTACAGACAAAACTATACAAGACTGTCAGACAGGTACGACCTTTTTAACTCAAACATCAAAAACACTTTACGGAGGCGTAATGGCAAAATTTTATTTTAACATAATAGTTTAATATCCTACAAGATTCTCTTATGTTCTTTAAATGTTGTGTAAACTCTGGGACTTCAAGGAGAAGCAACTGGCGTCGTAAAACCTTGAGCCTAGTTGAAGCTATAGATAAAGCAGATAAGTGTGAAGAGGGCCATAACATTTGAGCTGTGTCTCATTTTCTGTCTCCTACGCTACATTGGTGTTTAGGCTAAGTTGGGCACAGGAGCAGAGGGGAAGGTTGTAAAAGGATTTGACTGTTTATGGTGTCTTTTCATCTGTGAAGCTGCTAAAGATAACCTGACTGGGGGTGGTTTAAGGGAGTTTCTACTATATAGATGTATGGATTTGTTGGCTTGGTCAGAAGACCCTTTCAGATGTGCTTTGATGCTATGTGAAACTGTTTTCTCTGCTTTTGCAAAAGTAAATAAATACTCAAAGACCAAACTTTGGTTTTATTCTCAGTAAGTCTTTATTAGTTTCAATTCTTGTGTTTCTTTTAAATCCACACACAAGAAAACTTCCACTACAGAGGTCATTTATCACCAGAATTTTCCCTCTTCTTTCTCCGTTAAGGGGCCATGCTGATGGCTATCTGGCAGAAGGGAATGACGGATAAGGAGATTGTGACCCTGACCAAGGAGATGATGTTATCAGGGGAAGTGATGTCATGGCCAAAAGAGTGGGCGGGGCTGGTGGTTGACAAGCACTCAACAGGAGGGGTGGGAGATAAAGTCAGTCTGGTATTAACGCCTGCGCTAGCTGCCTGTGGCTATAAGGTACACCGTCACTGCCTGATGTGAGTCAAGCGTAGATGTGAGTTGCGCATGCAAAAGTAGCCTACAAGATGCTAACAAGAGACTTCTGTAATGTCAATACAGTAAAAATGGACCTACAGCTGCAATCAAACACAACAAAGGCTGTCACTTGAATGGTGTTTTGAGCTAACGTTAGCAATCAATCATAGATAGCTAAAATGTTTTTGAAATGATTTCCATCTTCTGTTATTGTATGTAAAGAGAAACGTTTATTATTTTATGGATTTCACAAATTTGAGCACGCACGACTCACATCTGCGCTTGACTCACATCGGGCAGTGACAACACACATTAACCTGTATTTAATCTACTCATATAGACATGTACGTCTAAGATGTCATAACACCAGGTGTGTGTTTCTCAGGTGCCTATGATCAGTGGGCGGGGCTTGGCTCACACAGGAGGAACTCTGGATAAACTGGAATCAATTCCAGGATTCAACATCCAGCAATCAACAGATCAGGTGTAACAAACTATTGTTTTATAAACGGGCTCACTGACAAACTGTGACGATGTTGGAAAATATTTAGCCAATAAAAAATAAGACCTAACGCGCTCAACTCACATTAAAGCTTAGATGACTGGGGGCTGAATCCTTAATGTGGATAATAATATATAAAAAGGTAGTTTGGACAGCACTCCAATTAATACTTCTTATTGCCACACAGACTTTTGGGGCAGGACATCCTTCTTAAGCGTGTTTGAATGTTTAGCCAAGAAAGAAACATGGAAACGGAAATATAAATGTATTGATTCTGACTTTTTATCTAGCACCATCATCAGCAGGGGCGGAGGTATATATTTGTTCCTAAATGTGTATTTTTGGATGTTATATTTCCACTATAGTCAATATAGAAGACATGTTATGGAAGCAAAATAGCCCTAAAAATCTCACGCCTGCCATGTCTGGCCATAATGATAACCGCTCGTGTTGTTAACAAGGGCCCCGTTTCAGAAAGCAGGTTTAGTGAAAACTCTGGGTTTTCTAACCCCGAGATGAGGGAAACTCTGGGTTTTCTGTTTCAGAAAGAGAGGGAACTTCACCTCAGAGTCAGTTAGTAACTCAGGTTTTCTTCAAGAAACCTGGAGTTTCTCTCAGTCTCCTCCCTCTGACACAGCTCTCTTTCATTTCCTCATTCATTCATTCAGTCTGTATCAGGCGCATTTTAGTGCAGTTTGTTATCTGCATGAATAAAAAAAAGAAACAGGGTTGGTTTATTGACCATGTTAGGCAGACTATAAAACGTTTTTCTTCTCAAAACATGGCATGTCCTTTTGTCGACGATCCCGTTGATGAAGAAGCTGTATTACTTCGCGGGGAGTTAAACATACGTCGGGAGATGATATTGAGGCCCCAACTATACAGTAGATGTATTTTCATTTCCAGATACTAGCCTATACCTATTTGAGCAGTATTGTTTTCTTCCCAGTCTATCAGTTAGCCTACATAACCTTATCCGTCCTCATATCACTAACGTCACCCATCGTGGACATGCTCTTCATCCCAGCAGATTATTTGTGTCGCATTATGTTTTTTTTTGCAAACGGCAGTTTTCTTTACATTACATCGGGGATGCAGAGCATATTAGTAAAGCCACTGTATAGCAAAGCACCGTCAGAAGAGTATGACTCGCTCTGAAACGTTTTTGTAGTATTCCCGGGACACAAACCAGTAAGAGCCATTAAAAATGACTTCCACAGTATTGCAGGTGAATGATGGTGAAAGATTATGAATTATAATTCTGTTAATGATGGTGCTGCAGCCTCAGATTGGGCCTAGGATTAGTAAATTTAGGACTTTTTCGCCCACAGGATTGCACCTAAATGAAATAGATTATAGGTTCAATACCATTTCACCAGTAATATTATACTTATGATTAAATATGATGATTAATACACTATACTGGAACTTACGCATTGACTCCAGCAGCAATTTTCTCTCTTTTGCAGCAGCCGATGTGTTGCTTTTTTAACTAAATACATACATACATACATACTCGCTGTATGTGCGTATGAGTATTTCCGCCGACCACTTTTTTTGTGGTTGTTACCATGGTGAATCGTAGTGTCATGGCTCCATTCATGCTGCCTTTTTATAGTGGTGGCGCACGCGCTTAACTCTGAGTGAACCTACTCTGAGTTGATTGAACCAACTCAAATCAGCTGTTCTGGAACCGAAAACTCAGAGTTTCCCGCCTCAGGGTAAATCAACTCAGGGTTAGACTCAGTTTGTTAAACCTCCTTCCTGAAACGGGCCCCAGCATGTGAGTTTGTCTTATGAAAGCTGGACTTTGACTTTACATGTTGATTTAGTGCGACACAACTTTATGCAGAGCAAACACCAAAAAACAGTTTTCAGCCTCGCAAAGTCTCTTATAAGCTTTAAATGTGGACGTACTGCAAGATTACAAGATTATGTTGATGTGAACAGTTGCAGTCAAGATTTATAATGAATTATACACACACACACACACACACACACACGGTTCGCCTACTTACTACAAAATGCATTTTGCTGGAGTTGTGAAGTTTAAAATATGACAGAACAGTTGCACAACTAATCAGTGACATCTGTGGAGGAACTGAGCTCCCAACTGCCTCATAATCAATAAATAATACAGGCAACAAAATTCACTTACTCACTTGCAAAACGTAATGTGCAAAATAATTGTTTTTCTCGATTACATTGTTTTTGTGATCGTTAGGAGCCAAAATCATAATCATGATTAAAATCTGATTACTTGCACAGCCCTACACTCATACTAATTAAACCCATTCCCACATTTTCAACTATTCCTCCTACTTCACCTACTTCTTACACATTTAAGCCAGCAATCCAGTTTAGTGTCAACCTTTAAACATACATTCACTCCGCAGTTTCTTCAGAAATTGTCATAGTTAACTCGCAATTAATCGCACATTTTTATCTATTCTAAATGTCCCTTGATTTACTTTTGTCCCATTATTTTTTCTCATTTTAATGCTCTTATCAACATGGAAAAGTGGATCGGCTTGCTTTGTGCAAATGTTTTTTTATTGAAAACAACATTGGCATTACTGTAGTATTCAATTTCACACTAACATTCTCACTTGGAGCAAATAATCTCTCACACAATGTAACACTGTCCATCAATAAAAGGGTGAAAAAAGACTTTGTCACACAAACAGCCCCTTCAACTGCCCTTTCTGAGGGATCAAAACAGGGCGATACAAAATAAAAGGTAAAGTCCAAACTAGGACTCAGCTTATAGTGCAGTTAAACCATGGCGTAATACTTTCTTTTTCTCAAGTTTGCTTTGAACATAGCAGTCAGGCTACTGCTCTTTATTCACCAGAGCTCATCAACCCAGCCTCTTATTTCAGAAAGAATGAACAGTAACGGTTAGCAATTAAAGGTAAGCCTACTACTTATTTGCTTTGAGCCAGTTACTCAAACAGACAAGCCTGTTGACATTTTCATACATCAGGGAAGCTCACTTCTTTTGTACAACATGCCAAGACAGTGAAAACAACCTTTCAGAAGGTACTGATGTGGCCGGTGTTGCTAACACCTTACTTGCTAAGTGCAAGGCGGGCCATTTCACTGTGTGCCCCTTCATGTGTGGACCACCGTTCCTGGGGACAGTCATCCATGCCAGTAAGAGGCTCTGCCTTGTAGCGTAAACTTTCCATTCAGAATCTTATTGGCATCCATTTCAGCGTCTAGCGCTCGCCATCCACTCAAAACGTAACGTTAGCGAACGTTAGCCTACTACTCTTTGGCCGGCTCGCAAGCCCAAACAAGAGTGTGCGGCGTGCTGTTGTTTTGTTTCCGGTCTAGCTAGATCCGGTGTGGTGTTGTAGTTTTTCTAACGTTACTAGTTGTTGCAACAGCATGTGAAAAAACTACAACGTTTGCCAGGCCAAAAAGAACGTTAATCTAGCGCTAAAAAAATTGACGCCGTTAAAATGGGTTTGCGTTAACGCCGTTAATAACGCGTTTAACTAACAGCGCTACTCTTCACACATTGCTCTAGAAAAAAATGTGGGCGTCACTATACAGAAAGCTGAGTTTGTTCTGAACATTTTGTTATGAAACACATGGGGATCAGTTATATGCAAATACTTTAAAAAGGTAACTTTAAGAAGAAATACCCTTAGACCTCAGAGGGTTAAACTGATCCACAATCTTTAGTACCACTAGCAAAAGTAACCCTGGTTGGGAATGTGGGAAATAAACGTTTTATATTGTAGCTTATATCATTAGTGAGTTTGATGAAGTCTGAGGGATTTTACAGCGAAATAGAACAGCGAGACAGAAGAACAAAGTGTCATATTATCAAAGGACCATGTTTTCCTGGCAAATGGTTAGGAGATAACACAAGTGGCCCACAGGAATCACTGCTCAACTGTACTTCTGTACTAATCAATAGTAACATGTGCTGACTGTGCAGATCAAAAACATCATAGACTCAGTGGGCTGTTGCATTGTGGGTCAGACGGAGACGTTGGTTCCTGCGGATCGAGTCCTGTATGGTATGCGGGACGTCACCAGCACAGTGAACTGCTTACCGCTAATTGCTGGTACAGAACTTGTGTTAACGTAACTAACATGACCTAAGAATACTACAGTAGTTTAATATTAATTCAAATGTCTGTGTGTGTTGTGTCAGGCTCGATTATCTCAAAGAAAGGGGCCGAGTCTCTGTCTGCTCTGGTGCTGGATGTGAAGTTTGGACGAGCTGCTCTGTATAAAGACCTGGACAGTGCTAGAGAACTAGCACAGTTATTAGTAAGTTCATTAGAAGTATTAATAATGTTAAGATGTATTAATTTACTGTGAAGCGCAAGCTGCCATAGACTGTAAAAATAATGGACGTAGCATCTGTGACGTCACCCATTGGTTTGTGGACTGCTGTTTTTAAGCCTCGAGTTTTCATCTTGGTATTTTCAAAGCCCGTCTACGGAAAGCTGTTCCACTCCCTATTCAGCCCCATTGTACCTACTTTGGTTGCAGTTCCACCAGAGATCGCGGTCCAGTGCTAAATGAATGGGACTCTATGGAGCTAGACGCTAAATGAATGGGACTCTATGGAGCTAGACGGCTACATTTGTCTCTTTCACCTGATTGTCGTTGAGGAATCTCAGATTTGATTGTAGTTTTTGCCAGTTCAACATGGATTATAGGTCAAAAGTTGAATGAACGAGTACTTGTGTCCTTTCGATTTCTTACAGGTTGAGTAGTTGTTGCCCATAACACGCTAGCATTCTGCTAATGAATGCTGATTGGTCAGTGAAGGACTGATTACGATCGGAGATCCTGCTTGACGGCATCCAAAGCAGAACCAGAATGTCAGAGTGAATATTTCGGCGTGGTCTTTAAAACACAGGGAGAGCCTAACCTGTCAGCTGTGTTGTATTAACAGGGAGAGTCTAACCTGTCAGCTGTGCTGTATTAACAGGGAGAGTCTAACCTGTCAGCCATGCTGTATTAACAGGGAGTCTAACCTGTCAGCCGTGCTGTATTAACAGGGAGAGTCTAACCTGTCAGCTGTGTTGTATTAACAGAGAGAGTCTAACCTGTCAGCTGTGTTGTATTAACAGGGAGAGTCTAACCTGTCAGCCGTGCTGTATTAACAGGGAGAGTCTAACCTGTCAGCTGTGTTGTCGATGCTTCGAGAGAACAAAGGAAGTGACTCAGAGCTTGCCGTAAAGCAGCATCTCTGGCCGTATATGTGTATGACGTCATTGACATTTTAAAAGGCTTTTTAGAACAAAAAAGCCACTTTAAAATAATCCAACACCCAGCAGTGTGTATTTTCTTAGCCTCCCCTTTCAATGCAACATTCAAATTACTAGACAAAAAATGATATCCTGAGAAAAGTGGATTTTTGAGGGAGTATAGCTCCGTAGAGTCCCATTCATTCTGCACTGGCCTGTGAGCGCCCTCATATGGAACCAGAGTGGAGCTGCAACCAGTTCAGAAGCTGGAAGTAACAAGAGAGTGGAACTTCTTCCCTTATTAGAAATTCTTTGGTATTTTGGAGCCAGTAGCCAAAAAGCAACTGTTGTGTCCGCCCTCCTACGTTCTTCCGCTCAAGTTTCATTTTCCTTCAGTACTACGTCTGAGTTTGCAGTATATTCTTGGGTTTTCTCCAGCCAAATATTTGGCGGTCCAATCAGCGAACAGAGGGAGTAGCCGAGAACTATGACATTGAGGACGTGTGCTAAAAGATGCGAGCGAAGCCATTCGGTCCATTGTGGCAACGCTGCCGAATATCCAGAAGTTAAAGCCCGAGCAAGAACAATCGTTGCTGTGTGGCTGGGTTGGTTCAGTGGGTAGAGCAGGCGCACATATACTGAGAGGTTTATGTTGGGTTGGTATGGGTTCGAATCCGGCCTGTGACGATTTCCTGCATGTCTTCCCCCTCTCTCTCTCCCCTTTCTCACCTAGCTGTCCTGTCAAAATAAAGGCGGAAAAGCCCAAACAAATAATCACACAATATTTGCTGAGTTGTGTTGGTGGCCATGATGTTGTGGCCCTCCTCCCCACGGGGTTCGGGAACAGTTTGATTTTCCAGCTCGCTCCATTAGTGGTGAAGGAGTTGGATAAGGCTAACGCTAGCGATGCTAAGCCGACGTCACGACCAAACGTTAGCGATTGGTTATGGCAGATCCAATAGTTTTAAACTTCAACAGAGTACCCGCCTTCAAGGAAGTTAACACTTGTCAATGGAGAGAGGCCAGACTCTCTGGACCAATGAAATGGACCAGAGTCTGGTAGGACCAGGCTAATGGACCAGAGTCTAGTAGGACCAGGCTAGTGGACCAGAGTCTGGTAGGACCAGGCTAGTGTACCAGAGTCTGGTAGAACCAGGCTAATGGACCAGAGTCTGGTAGGACCAGGCTAATGGACCAGAGTCTGGTAGGACCAGGCTACTGTTGTGTATGGTTTCATGGTGATGTGCTAAAGAGAGAAATTTTCAACCCTTCTGAAGCGAGTCATCCAGTGGAGTTCTGCCGGCGTGAAACTCCGGTTACTAGAGCCGTGCATCTGCATGTTTGGCTGAGCGGATTGAAAATCGGCAAACTTTCTCTTACATTACCAGCTAACACTAGCACGAGCTAGCTAGCTTGGTTGGCAGAACAAGACATTTCTAAGCGACAAAAGTGTTATGAAACTAGCGATTGAGACCATAAATAACAAACGTAACAAATCAAGTGAGAAGTAAGCTCATTTCCTCATTGACTTCTATAGAATAGCTCATTTAGTTGTAATTACTGAACGATATCTTTCTGTTTCACACTGTCCAAGAGAAAACCTTTAACATGTTGTACTGCTAATGATGATGTGTGTGTTATTTCAGGTAAAGGTGGGAAACAGCCTGGGTATGCGTACAGGGGCGGCCCTCAGCTCTATGGACGGTACGATTGGTCGCTGTGTGGGCAACAGTCTGGAGGTGATCGAGTGTCTGGAGACGCTGAAGGGGAAAGGACCCAACGACCTAATGGAGCTGGTCACAACTCTGGGTAACAACTTTATTCTGTAGCTTAAAGTACCCTTTAAAGTCATGGTTTAGATGCTAGTTGTTTAAGCCGCTACAGACCTCCGTCACAGCTCGTCGTATCAGCGGCATTTAGTATATGTAGTAGATGGCTCCGGTGCTCCGCTTGGTGCTCCATCAGCTCAGCAGCAGTTGGTGGCTCAGTTATCCAAGAATAGGTGACTGTGAGGTACAGAGCACCGCGAGCTGCCCGTCATTTCGGCGGAGATTACGGTTAAGTAAGTAATTTGGAAGGAAGGAATTTGCTCAGCGAGTCTCTCTGGCATTCAGTAATGATGCTCATTAACTATGACTTGTAGCCGAGCTGCACCAATCACATCGCTGTATCTGATGTAGGCGGGCCAGAGGCGAGCTAAACAGAAGACGACAGCGCTGCGACGTTGAAGTCATTAGTAAACATTGCAAGATGGCTACGGATGAACACCAGTTGTTTGAAACGGCTTTGGCCGCTACAATGAACGAGTTAGACTTGGCTTTTTATCTAAAAGAGGAACAGAAGACGGCGCTCAATCGTTCCTTTGCAGAAGGACGGTTTTGCTGTTTTGCCAACCGGATACGGCAAGAGTTTAATCTCCCAGTTAGCTCCTCTGGTAGCTAAGAGTTTAATATCCCAGTTAGCTCTCGTCTGGTAGCTAAGAGTTTAATCTCCCAGTTAGCTCCTCTGGTAGCTAAGAGTTTAATATCCCCAGTTAGCTCCTCTGGTAGCTAAGAGTTTAATCTACCAGTTAGCTCCTCTGGTAGCTAAGAGTTTAATCTACCAGTTAGCTCTGCTGTAGTAGCTAAGAGTTTAATCTACCAGTTAGCTCCTCTGGTAGCTAAGAGTTTAATCTACCAGTTAGCTCCGCTGGTAGCTAAGAGTTTAATCTACCAGTTAGCTCCTCTGGTAGCTAAGAGTTTAATCTCCCAGTTAGCTCCTCTGGTAGCTAAGAGTTTAATCTACCAGTTAGCTCTGCTGGTAGCTAAGAGTTTAATCTACCAGTTAGCTCCTCTGGTAGCTAAGAGTTTAATCTACCAGTTAGCTCCTCTGGTAGCTAAGAGTTTAATCTACCAGTTAGCTCCTCTGGTAGCTAAGAGTTTAATCTCCCAGTTAGCTCCTCTGGTAGCTAAGAGTTTAATCTACCAGTTAGCTCCTCTGGTAGCACTAGCGTTTGGGGGCTCTGGATACATCACCCCGTGTATTGTTGTGATTGGTCGTAGTGTTATCCAATTGCGTGCAGGGAGATTTTCAAATGCACGTTGGGCCATTTTTCATTACTCATTGCCAGAACCTTAAAGGTCCAATATGTAATACTGACAGCTAGTGTTTAAAATAGTTACTGCAGTACAAATTCAAAATACTGGAGAGAGTCGTCTCCTCCACCCCCCCCTCCTCCCCAGACTCGAAGTTCACGTTGGTTGCCAGGCTGAGACTGCAGCATCCACAACAATGTTGCTAGGCGGCTTGTCTCACATAGCTGAGACATTGCTCCACAGCACAGCGGAGTAGCTAACGTTAGATGCTGGCTATATTGACAGTCATAAAAGCCCGTGTTCACGTGGAGCTCTGCACCCGACTGACAGACACACTTCCTAGGTTTAGGATTACCGTTGGAACTGCTAAAATCCCACAACCTCGCCGTCTCTCCACACGCCAGACAGACACACTTCCTCGGCTTAGAATTACGATAGGAACCACTAAAAATACCACTACCTTGCAGTCCTTTTCCACCCGACTGAACAGACTTTATTGGCGTAGAATTATGGCAACAATCGCTAAACACACTGCAAACTCAAGGTCCTCTCTTTCCGATTTACAGCCCCCCTCTCTTGGCTTCAAATAACTCACCGTTGTCAGCTACAGCCGCTGAACAGGCTACACGTTATAAACAGCCGTGGTTGCTTGCCTGGTCCTCCGGTAACGTTAGCCGTTAGCAGGGTTAGCATGGCGGCGTTAGCCAGGACCAGTCGGGATTACTTCACTGGCTGGGTCTCAATTGTTTTTGCGAGTAACCAACTCGGGTACTCGGCTATCAATGTAAGTACACAAATGTTGAAATGACCGTCCCTAGTAGCTGTGATAAATTAGCCT